>NC_056725.1:1808200460-1808302165 GCF_019279795.1 Protopterus annectens | reverse complement strand
TGTCATTTTACGAGGCTCCAAAGAGATCTCCTCAAGGAGTTGGGAGCTGCTCTGTCGGGTAACTTGCCTGAGGCGGTGAACCAGACTGTCAACGCCCAGCTGTCTACCCTATCTTCTATTGTTAACTCGTCCATGAGGCTGATATCCTATGCAGCCGAGGGGGCGGGTAGGGCAGCTAGCTCAGGTGTATCCCTCAGGAGGCAAGCCTGGATGCGCCTGTGTCACTTCGCAGAAGCCTTCAAGTCTTCCTTCATGGACGCTCCCTTTGACAGGTCCTCCCTCTTTAGACCCAAAGTGAAAGACACTCTCACCAGATGTGAGCAAGAGGGTGAGACTTTGTCTGCCGTTGGGGCCCGTTTTTCGCTTCCTTCTAGACCTTATCCCAAGGCGCAGAGGGGAGGAAAGATGTGGTTCAGGAAGTCTCAGAAATCTTATCCTCACCATCATGGTGACCCCCCCCCTCCAGAGGCAGAGGAGGGGGGAATTACTCTGGAAGACGCCCTAGGGGTGGGGGAGGCCCCCGCAACTCAGGAGACCGCGAGTCCTTTCGTGGTTCCTCCTACCAACGTCCCTGAGGGACTGCCCGACTGTGCCTCTCCAGAGCCAGTCGGGGGTCGTTTCTCGAAGCATCTGCAAGCCTGGGAAAACATCACTCAGGATCATTGGGTGCTTCGAATTATTGCCGGAGGTTACACCATTCCCTTTATCTCACCCCCTCCGCCACCCAAGAGAGTCCCAGACGTTCCACCCAGTCAAAGGGACCACGCAGTGTTAGAAGTTTCAAAGCTGCTGGAAAAAGGAGTCATCCAACCAGTCCCCTCAGACCAGATCGGATCAGGAACTTACTCGAGGTTATTTTTGGTGCCCAAAAGAACAGGGGACTTGAGGTCCATCCAGGATCTCAGCCGTTTAAACCGCTTCGTCAGGAAGTCCAAGTTCCGAATGGTCACTCTTCAAACCATTTTTCCCTTATTGGAAATAGGAGTATGGATGTGCTCCATCGATCTCAAGGACGCCTGTTATCACATCAAGATAAACAAGGCCTCCAGGAATCACTTGCGCTTCCAGCTGGGAGCCAGTCATTTCCAATTTAGAGCCCTGCCCTTTGGTCTCACCACAGCCCCCAGGGTGTTTACCAAATGTCTGGCAGTGGTGACTGCTGACCTGAGACGTCTAGGATTCCAGGAGTTTCCATACCTAGACGACTGGCTTCTCACCGCCCCCACCAGGCATCTACTTCGAGCCAAGGAGGCCATCATCAACTTGGGTCAACTCCTAGGGATTACTTTCAACTGGCAAAAATCTGTCTTGCTTGCTAGCACAATGTGTTGCATTTATCGGCACAGAGCTAGATTCCATAGAAATGAGGGCTTTTCTTCCTACAGGAAGAATAAAAGTGCTACAGGCTCAAGTTTTGGCCTTGTTACCTCTGAAAAAGGTCCAAGCCAGACTAGTTCTTCAGTTACTAGGTTCCATGGCGGCCACCATCCTTAGTACCCCTGGCCCAGGGTACATATGCGGATGCTACAGTGGCTTCTTTCGGTCCAGTGGTCCTTTCAGCAGCTCCCTCTGTCTCATCCGATTCTTATAATGGAACATTGCCGAAAGGATCTGCGTTGGTGGCTTCATTCAGCCAATCTGAACAAAGGGAGATCCCTGAATCCTCCGCCCCCTACTGCCACAGTGACCATGGATGCCTCCCAGACAGGGTGGGGGGGGGGCATTATCTGGGCAGAACGGTCCAAGGCACGTGGCAGGAACACGAGGTCCACTTGCATATAAATGTTCTGGAGAAGAGAGCGGTGCTACTAGCGTTGCAAGCACTTCACAGCTCTCTTCCCAAGGGCACTATCTCAATTCTTTCCGACAACATGTCAATCATGTGGTACCTGAACAAACGGGGGAACCAAGTCCTATCCCCTTTGCAGAGAGACCCATGAGTGTGTGGAATTGGGCGGTGTCTTCCCAACTTTTTCTAGTGGCAATGCACATTCCAGGGAAGTCCAATGTGATAGCAGGCAGGCTAAGCAGAGCTATTCTGATGCCTCACTAGTGGTCCCTGAACGATCGAGTTGCGGGTCAGATCTTCTCCAGGTGGGGTCTACCTTGCTGCGACCTATTTGCCAGTTCCCTCAATGCCAAGTGCAGCAATTACTTCACTCTGATCCCCCCCTCAGGGGGAGTCGCCCAGGGACGCTCTAGTCTACGATTGGCCCTCTGGTCTGCTCTATGCCTTCCCTCCATTTCCTCTGCTGCCAAGAGTGATTCAGAAGGCAACTTTCTTGGGAAGCAAAATTATCTTGATCGCACCACACTGGCCCCGTCAAGTTTGGTTCCCCTTTCTCCGGAGATATACTATGGATGGTCCTTGGATTCTGGACCCAGTTCCAGACCTATTGACTCATCTGTCAGGGCAGTTCCACCCATCTCTGCGAACCCTCAAGCTCACTGCCTGGCTTCTCCACTTCGTCCTTAGTCAGACAGCTTTCCTTTACACCGGAAGTGGTACATATCCCATCTTCTTCCCACAAGCCTTCCACTAAGAAGATATACTCCAGTAAATGGAAAAGATTTGCTATCTGGGCCCAGTCACATAACCTAGATCCCTTCACAGCCCCTTTGAAGGCAGTTCTACTCTTTTCAGACAAGGTTCCGCTGCCTCCACTATTAAGGTTCAGCTGGCGTCAATTTGTAATTTTCACGTTTCATATGAGCCTTCCCTCATGGGCCATAAACTGTGTAAAGCATTCCTAAAAGGAGCCTGGTTACTTCGTCCCCCAGTTTCACAGCCAGTCTTGCCATGGGATTTAAACTTGGTGCTTAGAGCCATACCTTCTTCTCCCTTTGAGCCTGCAGCCACTTGTGAATTAAAATATTTGTCTTGGAAGACAGCCTTTCTGGTGGCCATTACTTCAGCCAGAAGGGTATCAGAGCTTCAAGCCCTTTCTGTTAAACCTCCTTATTTGATTTTTCATAAGGATAGAGTATCCTTGAGACTCAACCCTTCCTTTCTTCCTAAGGTTTCTTCTACCTTCTGTCTTCACCAGTCCATTGAGTTACCGGTGTTTTTCCCAAACTTTTCAAACAAGGCAGAATTCAAATTTCACCAATTGGATGTACATAGACAACTGAGGTTTTATTTGCACAGGACAAAACAAGAGAGGAAATCAGATCAGTCGTTAGTGTCCTTTTCAGAGAACAGGATTGGTAGCCCTGTGACCAAAGGCACTATTGCAAGGTGGATTAAGGACTGTATCTCATTTATTTACACATCGGCAGGTAGAGATCTACCTTTCCCAAGTTAAGGCGCATTCTATCAGGGCTATGGCTACCTCAGTGGCTTTTCATGCTAGGCTCTCTTTGCATGAAATCTGTGCAGCAGCCACCTGGGCTTTCCCACACACCTTTATTTCTCATTATAAGCTGGACGTGGCTTCTAGAGGCCGGGCTTCCTTTGGTTCCACAGTGCTCAGAAGTGTTTTCCCATGAGCCTCCCAGGATATAGGTGCTAGGGACGCTGTCCCGTCAGTAATGAATGTAGGCGAGATAGAACCACATTACATCAATTAGTTATGTACTCACCATAACGATAGATGTGTGTGGTCCATCTCGCCTACATTCTTATGTACCCACCCACCTTCCCCCTTCCTGGTGGACTTGGAGGAAATTTATATTCTTAGACCCTTCTGAGGATATTATTTTTTCTCTCTTCTTGCTATGTGTTCCTGTGGGGTTATGTATGTGTAATGATTATATTGTGGCAAACAAGATCTGGGGGTTTGAGCGTGGTGCATCCTGGGATACAGGCTTAGCCCAGCCAATTAGAGACTTCATGCTAGTTATAGCGGCCGAGTCGGAGCCAGTCAGTAATGAATGTAGGCGAGATGGACCACATACATCTATCGTTACGGTGAGTACATAACTGTTTTGATTCGCAGGCCTCTACTGAGACCCATTTGGAGTCCGGTATGCCACGAGACACTTTAAGTATTGAACCTGCGGATGTCTCTACCTTAGATGGGTCTGGAGCCGCTGAGCAGGCACCGGCTTCTGAGGGTGTTTTCAGGCCTTAAAGATTTGTATATTGAACCGACGCCATCTTTGAAACTAAGGACAAAATCAATTTCTATGTCTAAAAAATCGACGCTTGGACCACATGCACAGGCCCCTATGCCTGAAAAACAAATGATCAAAATGGCTGAGGATTTAATTACCTTGATCAGGGGTACCCATCCCCCTCCTGCTAAGAGACTTGGGCAAGGCACTGATTATGAATCATCAGATCAGGTTTCTATTTCTTCTGATTCCTCTTCTGATCAGGAATCATCTATTCCACCTTATGAGGACTCTGATGCAGAAGATTCCATCCCTTCTGCTTCTCCTCCAGAGGATTTTTCTTTTGGAGAAACTTTGCATACCTTAAGGGAACACTTTCACTGGGAGAGTCAGGATTTCTCAGAATCAAAAAAAGAGACTTAGGATTTCCTTCTTCTTCAGCTTAGGCCTTTGGCTATACCTCCTGTTCTAGACATTGTTGATGACGTTTTCTCAGAATCCAGCATGGTTCCTGATTCCCTGCCTCCGGCTGCTAGTAAGCCAGACGGGTATTACAGGGATGTTCATCGTGTTTCACTGTTGCAGTCATTACACTTGGGTTATCCTGCTGGCAGGCTACCCGCAGTCAGCCAGAATTCCAAAGTCTAGGTCCGGTGTCGGTTGCTGTCACCTCTTCCCTGACGTCAGTGCGCCAGGGGTATAAAAGATGCAGTGCTATCAAACAAAAACGGCTGTAGGTAAAACCAAGGTGCATAAAAACATGAAGTGAGAACAAAAGAACAATGCAGCAAGGTAGCACATAATAGTGTCTTTAATAAAATAAACAAAAGAAAACCGTGGTAAGTGCTTTTGTAACACTCTGCCAACTTGCTTCTTCAGACAAAATGTTAAAACAGCTCAGTTCTTAAATACTCTTGAAACCAATTAACATAATTAGTGATGTCATACCTGAAGGAGCATTTAAAGGCACAGACAAAAACTAAACATAAATCAGATAAAATACATAACATAAGCTTCTACTAAGCATAAAAAATCTTTTTTAAAAAATCAATTATATAAAATTCATTCATAAGTAAGAGGCAATAAATATTATGCTTAAAATTATTTGTGTTTAAGGTGTCTGGCTTTCAAAAAAGGGACCAAAGATGAGGTACCATTAAGACCTGGATATTTGTCTGCATTAAGTTTCATTATCCATTTTTGTTCACAACCTTCAGTAATATTTTCTATATCCCCTCCTCTCAGATTTTTATGTATCTGTTGTAAGACAAAAAACTGGAAGGAATTTGAGGGAGCAGTGTATAAAAGATGCAGCCGATGCCATTTTCTTCAGTCTTTATTGACACGCGGTGCCTGCAAGTGCCGGTCGGCCGACTCCTGAAATTTTCGAAATCGAATTTCAGAACCGAGGTCTTCAGTAAAGCTAAGTACCCCGTTGGGGAAACTTTTTCTTGCTCCAGACCGATGTCAGTAAAAGTTAACAGTTGCATTTCTTGTGGGAAGCAAATACCTCATAAGGATTTTCACTCTTACTCTATTCCTTGCCTAGGCCCTGACCACGATGTTACTAGTTGTCTGGTTTGTGCTAGATTCAAAAAACGCACTATTAAGCGTCTGTTTGATTTTGCTTTACATTACTTTGGCCGAAGGTTTAACTACAGAATGCCATCGGAACAACCCGACGACCGGAATTCATAAAAAACGCAGAGACAAGGAAAAGGACAGGCATCCGAGGTCCAAAACCGACAAAGCCCCTTCCAGGCCAGTCGCTGGTTCTCAGTGAGGTGCTTTCGCAGCCCCTGACACCCGCTACCTCAGAGCCACAGGCCGTATCCGACTCCCACGTGGAGACACCTAGGCCTCTGGAAACTCAAGGTACTGGGCCTGCGGAAACTATTCCCTCAGATGGGTCCGGAGCTGCTGAGCAGGCATCTGCTTCTGAGGGTTTTCAAACCTTCACAGCTTACTATTAGGTCCACTGCAGCAGCCAAGGCAAAGTCAAAAACACCATTAAAGACAAGGAAACAAGTACAACATTCTCCTGAACAGTCATCCATGCCAAAAAAACAGATGCTTAAAATGGCCGAGGACCTAATTACTTTCATCAGGGGTTCTCATCCCCCTCCTGATAAAAGGCCTAGGCAAGACACTGACTTATGACTCCTCTGACCAGGTTTCTATTTCCTCTGATTCCTCCTCAGATCAGGGATATTCTCTCCTTTCCTATGAGGACTCTGATGCAGAAGAATCTATACCTTCAGCCTCTCCGCCCGAGGATTATTCTTTTGGGGAAACCTTGCACACCATGAGGGAGCATTTCTATTGGGAGAGCCAGGATTATTCAGAATCCAAGAAAAGGCACAGAGGCTTTCTTTTATTTCCTCAGGTCAGGCCCCTGGCTATCCCCACTGTGCTTGATATAGTTGATGATGTTTTCTCTGAATCCAGTCTGTCTCCTGATTCTTTACTCCCTGCACCAGTCAAGCCAGACCGGTACTGCAGGGTCCCAGACACTCATAAATTTCATTATAAAAACCCTGCTGCTGACCCAGAAACAATTTCTCAGGGTCCCAAAGGGGTTGAGGCTTCCACTACTAAAAACCCTGTTCCCTCTGATAGGGTTTCTAGAGCTCTGGATAGATGTGGGAAAAAAGTTTACACTTCTGCTACTTTAGCTGTAAGGGCTTTAAACTGCCAGTTTCACATGCTTAAATATCAATAGTACCTCATGTCTTTGTTTAAACAGAAAATGCTTACAAACTCAATGTCCTGACAATAAGGAAATGCAGGATTTTATTGCATGCAGCCGAACAAGTGGGAAAGCACACTCTGCAATGTGGTTTTGATTCATTAGAGACTTCTTGTAGAGCCGCAGTTGCAGGCTCTGTCATTCAAAGGCATGCTTGGTTGAAAGAACAAAGTTTACCTGAGCATGTTAAAGTAAAATTATTGGATGCTCCACTACAGCATGATACTTTGTTTGGTGTTAAGGCAGAAGAGGTGTTAAAGAAAATGGAGGAAAAAGCAAATCAATGCAGACAGTAAAGTATTTCTTACAGGTTCAACCACCTAGGTTTAGCAGAAACTGGCCTTCAAAAAAATTGTCCTTTCTGGTGTCAGGCCACAAAGAGGCAGATACAGACGCCCAAGAGGCAGATCTCAGCCCCAAGGCTCATACAGACCTAAACAATGGGGTGCTTCAGCCCCCAAAGGAGGCGAAGACAAATCACAACCTTATAGGAAATAGTCCCAATGACTTTCCTCTACAAATGCCAAGCGCTTACCTTTTGGCAGCACCCTTAGGGGGAAAGCTAGCAATTTTCTCACAAAAATGGCACATCATCACCCAGGACAAATGGGCACTGAATATTGTTTCTCAGGGTTACAGGTTCCACTTTCACACCCTTCCAAAATCAAAAGGTATGCCGGACCTGCCACAAAACCAATGGGAAGAGGCACAAAAACAAATTTCTGCTCTCATGGACATGAGAGCTATTCAGAGTACCACAGCAAGAACATGGGCAAGGATTTTACTCAAGACTTTTCCTGGTACCCAGAAAGGACAAAGCCTGGAGACCAATACTGGACCTGTCGATCCTAAATACTTTCCTGGATGTTTCAAAATTCAGAATGTTAACACTGCAGCAACTTCTACCCATGCTGGGCAAGGAGGCTTGGCTAGTTACTTTGGACCTCAAGGAGGCATACCTGCATGTCCTAATCAGACAATCTTGCAGAAGATAACTCAGATTCATAGCTGGCTCAATGCATTACCAATTCTCTGCACTGCCCTTTGGCTTATCTACTGCTCCCAGGGTCTTCACAAATGCCTGGCACCAGTAATTGCATTTTACAGACAAAAAGGAATTCAGATGTATCCCTACTTGTACGACTGCCTTATTCAAGCAGAGAGCAAGGACATTCTACTAAAGCATCTGGCGTTTGTAAAAAAATTACTAATTTACCTAGGGTACACAGTAAACGAAAAGAAATCAAAACTAGTGCCCTCTCAAGAGATAATATTCCTGGGTGCAAGCTTAAATACAACTGCCCAGATGGCTTATCTCACGCCAGACAAGCAAAGGCAACTGACTCATTACTTTCAAATGATGGCAACAAAGACCCAGCTCCCTGCAAGAAAAATCCTACTGGCCCTGGGCTTCATGGCATCCTGCGTTCTAATTCCATATGCAAGACTGCATATGAGGAAACTACAACAGTATCTAAAAAGTGTTTGGACTCAACATTGCCAGAGCCTGGAAACACTAATAACTCTAATTCCCTGTCTGCAACAGGAGTTTCGATGGTGGGCACTGGCCTGTCACCACAACAAGGGACAGCCTTTCACCTTACCCACAGCCAGGCAGACAACAACAGATGCATTGGATTATGCCTGGGAGGGCACACATGGCAGGAAAATGTATTTAGGGCATGTGGCCCAAGGAGCAAATGCATCTTCACATCAATCAAAAAGAGATGCTAGCTGTACAGAATGCCCTGACAGCCTTCAAGGATCTACTTCATCCAGGACAACTATTACTAAAGACTGGCAAACCACAGTTATGTGGTACATAAACAAGCAAGGGGGCACACATTCCTACCCCCTCTGCAGGCAAGCCATGACTTTGTGGAACACAGCACTGACCTATCAAGTGCATCTGCAGGCACAATTCCTGCCAGGAACGAAAAATACGCTGGCAGACGAACTAAGCAGAAATCTCATGGATCCTCACGAATGGAAACTAAATCCACAGGTCTTCAGCATGATAAGAAGGAAATGGGGACGCCCAGACATAGATCTTTTTGCCTCCTCTCACAACTGCCAACTACAGAGATTCTGCACAAGAACTTATCACTCACAAGCATGGAAAGTGGATGCTCTATCATTCAGCTGGAAAACCCTGACAGTGACAGTTTATGCCTTTCCTCCACTGCCTCTTCTTCCCAAGGTGCTCCTAAAAGTCAGACAAGAGAAGCCAAAAATGATCCTGATTGCCCCAGACTGGCCACGCCAGCACTGGTACCCAATCCTGAAGAGCTTGTCTCAAGGCCCAGCGTGGCCTTTACCTCAAATTCCTCATCTTCTGACTCAACAAAACAATCGGATTCTGCAGTCAACTCAGAACCTTAAATCTGGCTACATGGCAGATAATATAGCCACTCGGACCACACCTCTCTCTAAATCTGTTACGGATGCCATTTTAGGAGCCAGGAGGCCCAGCACCAGGAAATCTTATGCAGAAAAATGGAAGAGGTTCTGTGCATGGAACCAGGCACCAAGGACTCTAACCACTTGTTCCAAATATACCTCAGATTTTACAATACCTAACTGAGATGCTGGACAAAGGCCTATCCTTCTCATCAAATAAGATCCATGCCTCTGCCATTTCAGCTTATTATAATATGGAACCTCCTATTTTCTCTCATCCACATACTTAGACAGTACCTCAGAGGAGCAAAAAACATAAGACCCCCAAGGAGAGCACCAATACCTACTTGGGACCTCAGTTTTGTTTTGGAAAAACTCACACTGCCTCCTTTTGAGCCAGCCAATGCAGTTGATATAAAATTCTTATAATGGAAAACTGCTCTGCTCCTAGCAATAACTTCAGCAAGAAGAGTCTCAGAGTTAAAGGCATTAATGGCAGTGGAACCTTTCAATGTAATGGGATCCTATCTCGCCTACATTCATAACTGATGACTCGACCACTATACAATAGAACAAAGTCTCTAATTGGCTGGGCTACCCCTTATCCCAGAATGCACCACGCCTGCTTCCCCAGATCTCGTTTGCCGCTTTTCAAGCTAGACGTGGTCTCGACTTGGCTTTAGCTAAGTGGTTTATTGTTACTTTTTGGTCTTTGACCTAGGGGTTTCTTCACTAATTTAACAAACAGCTGTTTTAACAGCTTTACGTGTGTGTGTTATCTTTTTTCAGTGTAATTGAAATTTTATTAATTTACCAGGCAAGGCCCGTTTAAGTTGGAGAGCCCTTGCCCTTATTTGTGTGTTAATGTGATTTTTTTGCTTATTATATTGTGTTTATCGTCCTACTGTACGTTCTGCTTTATCGGGTAAGCCCGTTTTTAGTTAGAGGGCTTCTGTCCGTTTGTTTTTTTTTCTGTAACTCGGGCCAGTTCCGTTTTTGAGTCTAGGGCTCGAGCCCTACTTTAAGGTTATTGTTCTTGTCTGGATAAAATGATAGTGGTGTGATACCATGTCTAAGGAGCAAAAGTCTGGTTTTAAAAAGTGCATCAAGTGCAACTACAAAATGTCTATTACTGATAGCCATGCTGTTTGTGTATATTGTTTGGGCCCGAAACATCTGCAGGAAACATGTAGTGTTTGTCATGCTTTTTCTTCTAGGGTCCTTCAAGAACGTAAAAATAAATTGATCCTTAAGGGCCTTATTAAGCCCTCCTTTGAGGAAGCTTTGGCTTCTCCCTCCTCTCCAGCTTCTAAAAAGAAAAGGTCGTCGGCTCCGACCAGTCCGTCGGAACCGACTTCCAAGAAGCATAGGTCGACCTCTTCTTCCTCTGCTCCAATGGCTTCGGAGCCTCGGGTGGAAGGGTCTGCCTCGATACCTCTTTCCTCGGCTCCATTGGTGTCGGAGCCGCGGGTTGGGGGATCGAGAGGCGAATCATCTGCTTCGGCTCCTTTGGTCTCGGAGCCGTTGGAGGTGTGCAGCTCAGACTCTTCCCCCTTCTGCGCCGATACTTATACATACGGCTCCAGATCCGGTGCCGATAGTGTTGGAGCCGTTTCGGAGCCGGTCCCCTGGTCTATCGGAGCCGAGAGAGAAGTCGTCTCGGGCCCCATCTATTTCCTCTAAATCCTCCAGATTGTCTGATTCAGATTTGGACAGAGTTATCCAGAGGCTTTTCCAGTCCCCAGTTTTTGCAAAAATGGTCTCTGCTCCAGCCCACTCTGCTCCGGAGCCAGTCCCCACTTCGACACATCCGATTCCTCCTCCAACTTCCTCGGAGCCGTTGGAGTTGGTGATGGTAGAGTGGAGCGGAGTTGTCCAGTCGGAACCGAGACTCCCTCGGAGCCTTTCGGTTCCGACCATCATTCCTACCCTGTCCTCAGCGTCGGGGTTCTGTACCGGGACTTCCTCGGTCGGGGCCGAGGGGAACACTTTGGAACTGGTAGCTTCGGTGCCTAGTCTCCCCCTCGGAGCGTCGGCCGCAGGGATTCCCGGTACTGTCGTGGTCTCTCAGCCGGTGTCCTCCGTAGAGTCTGGAGGTCCTGCTTTTGAGGCCATGAGGAGTGCGCTGGCCATGTCCTTGCCGGCTCAGCAGGTCTCTACCTCACCGTCCCTAGACTTGGGAACTGGTGCTTCTGGTGTAATTCACCCCCACGACAGTGGGGCCCCAGAGCCTGAGGATACCCCCTTGGGGGGTTCCCTTCTCCCGGGGGGGTCCTTCTGATTCCGCTTCAGATGAACCTCCAAGGAAAAAATTGTGCAAGAGGAAGCACGTTGACTCCCAGGATGAGTCTATCACATCAGATACTGACCTCGATGATGCGGAGGGGTCCCCTAAATCGTCCTCGGATGACGTCTCATTCTCAGATATCCTCGAGATCTTGAGGCAGAGAGGCGATTGGCAGTCCAAAACCCCTTCCGCAGAGGAGTCAGTTTTCCTCAAGGCTTTTGGGGCCCAGCCCTCCGCCTCCTGGGTGTCTCCACCCTTCGATGAATTGCTAGACTTAGTTTCTCGAAGGGTGTGGGAACACCCTGACTCTGTGGAACCGGTACCTGCCAGGCCTAACAAGTTTCTCTCAGCCCCGCCTGAAAAGGATTTTTTGTCTAAAGGAGTCGCAGTAGATGCGATGGTGGTCTGCAGTACGTGGCAGAGGCTTCAACGTCTATCCACCCTCTTAATAAGGATTCCAGGAGCATGGATAGGTACGGGAAGTGTACCCTTTCTTCAGCGGCCTTTACCCTGCGGTCGCTGAATTATCTTTGTCATTTTACCTGGCTCCAAAGAGACCTCCTCAAAGAGTTAGGTGAGTCTCTTACGGGTAATCTTCCTGAGGCGTTAGCCCAAACTGTTGGTGCCCAGATGACTACCCTATCTTCGATAGTCAACTCGTCCATGAGGCTTATCTCATATGCGGCCGAAGGGGCGAGTAGAGCAGCGGGAACAGGCGTGGCTCTCAGAAGACACGCCTGGTTACGCTTGTGTTCCTTTGCGGAGGCCTTTAAGTCTTCCTTCACCGACGCCCCCTTTGATGGGTCCTCCTTGTTTGGACCCAAGGTGAAGGACACACTGACTCGATGCGATCAGGAGGGCAAGACCTTGACTGCCATGGGGGCCCGTTTTTCCGCTCCCTCTAGACCTTACCCCAAGGCCCAGAGAGGAGGGAAAATGTGGTTCAGAAAATCTCAAAGGTCTTTCCCTACTCCACCGAGTGATCCCCCCTCTAAAGGCAGGGGGGGGGGGATTCAGGAAGACTCCGCCCCTGAGGTGGCAGAGGCCCCTGCAACTCTGGAGACCGCGATTCCTTTCGTGGTCCATCCTACATTCAACGTCCCTGAGACGTGGCCCGACTGTGCATCTCCGGAACCAGTCGGGGGTCGCTTTGCGGAACACCCACAGGCTTGGGAATCTATCACCAAGGATCAGTGGGTGCTCCGAACCATAACCGGAGGCTATTTCATCCCTTTCATAAAACCCCCTCTTCCTATCAGGAAAATCCCAGATGTGCCACCCAGTCAGCTGGATCAAGCAGCGGTCGAGGTCTCAAAGCTGCTAAGAAAAGGAGTCATCCAGCCTGTCCCCACAGACCAGATCGGATCAGGAATTTACTCAAGATTATTTTTGGTGCCAAAAAAGACAGGGGACTTTAGGCCCATTTTGGACCTCAAATCATTGAATCGCTTTGTAAAGAAATCCAAATTCCGAATGGTCACCCTTCAGTCCATTCTCACATTATTGGAGGAGGATGTCTGGATGTGCTCCATAGATCTCAAGGACGCTTACTATCACACCCTGATAAGTCAAGAGTCCAGGAGTTACTTACGCTTCTGTCTGGGATCCAGTCATTTCCAATTCCGAGCTCTGCCCTTTGGTCTCACCACAGCCCCCAGGGTGTTCACCAAGTGCCTGGCAGTAGTGACAGCTCACTTGAGAAGTCAAGGATTCCAAGTGTTTCCCTATCTAGACGACTGGCTCCTTACTGCCACCACCAAGCATCTATTAGTTCGGGCGCTTATGACCACAGTCAGTTTGGGTCATTCACTAGGAATCACGTTCAATTGGAAAAAATCTGTGCTGCAGCCGTCTCAGCGTATTACCTTTATAGGCGCAGAGTTAGACACAAGAAAAATGCGGGCATTCTTGCCGATAGAAAGGATTCAGGTCCTGCAGTCTCAGGTTCAAACCTTGTTACCCAGATCACGAGTTCAGGCCAGATTGATTCTGCAGTTATTTTGCACGATGGCCTCGACCATTCTTCTAGTCCCCTTAGCCAGGCTGCACATGCAGGTGCTGCAATGGCTGCTGTCGGTTCAATGGTCTTTTCAGGATCTCCCCTTGAACCATTTGGTCCAGATTACGGAAATTTGCCGTCGGGACCTACGTTGGTGGCTGCTTCGGTCCAACCTGGACCAGGGGCGACCCTTTGCCCTTCAGCCTCCTGTCGCCACGGTGACCACGGACGCCTCCCAGATAGGGTGGGGGGGGCATTATCTGGACAGGTCTGTCCAAGGTACGTGGCAGGCTCACGAAGTGCATTTACATATCAATATCCTGGAAATGAGAGCGGTGCTACTGGTGTTGCAAGCACTTCATCATGTTCTTCCCCGGGGTACCATTGCGATCCTATCTGGCAACATGTCGGTAGTCTGGTACATAAACAAGCAAGGCGGAACCAGGTCCTACCCTCTTTGCCGAGAGGCCATGAGAGTGTGGCATTGGGCGATTTCTACCCAGCGTTTCCTAGTGGCAACGCACATTCCGGGGAAATCGAATGTGATTGCAGACAGGCTGAGCAGGACCCTCTTGTTGCCCCACGAGTGGTCTCTCAACGACAGGGTGGCTGCAAACATTTTCGCCAAGTGGGGCCTCCCTTGTTGCGACTTGTTCGCCAGCCCTCACAATGCAAAATGCAGGGAGTTCTTCACTCTGACTCCCTCTCAGGGGCAGATTCCCAGGGATGCTCTAGCTCACAGTTGGCCCTCCGGTCTATTTTACGCCTTCCCTCCGGTTTCCCTTCTCCCGAAGGTGATACAGAAGGCGATTTATCTAGGAAGCGACATGTTTCTGATCGCTCCACACTGGCCTCGTCAGGTTTGGTTCCCCTTCCTTCTGAGGTATGCGGTGGGGGGCCCATGGCTTCTGGACCTGGTGCCCGACCTGTTAACTCATCAGTTGGGTCAGTCTCATCCATCCCTCAGGTTCTTGAGGTTGGCCGCCTGGTTACTCCACTTCCAACCTTAGTCAGAAATAACTCTCTTTCTCTAGACGTTGTCCACATTTTGTCCTCTTCTCACAAACCTTCCACTACTAAACTGTTTTCCAGCAAGTGGAAGAGGTTTGCTGTTTGGGCCCAGCAACGAGGTATAGATCCCCTTACCGCCCCAGTACCTCAGGTTTTAGAATTCCTAGCTTCTTTGTTTTATTTGGGCTCTTCAGTTTCCACAATCAAAGTCCAACTGGCGGCTATCTCTAATTTTCATGTCTCCTTTGAGCCTTCCTTAATGGCAAACAGGCTTTGCAAATCTTTCCTTAAAGGGGCGTGGCTCCTTCGGCCCCCAATAGCCCGTCCTGTGCCTCCTTGGGACCTGAATATGGTTCTAGCTTCTTTAACTGCCCGCCCTTTTGAACCAGCAGCTACTTGTGATATGAAATTTCTATCTTGGAAAACCGCCTTTTTGGTGGCAATAACCTCTGCCAAGCGGGTCTCCGAGCTTCAGGCCCTCTGTTCTAGTCCTCCTTATTTGACCTTTCACAAAGACAGAGTATCTCTCAAGTTAAATCCCTCTTTCTTACCCAAGGTAGCATCCCCCTTATGCATTCAACAATCCTTGGAGCTTCATGTGTTTTTTTCCCAAATTCTCCAATAACGCAGAATATATTTTCCATCAGTTGGATGTTCATAGACAACTGCGTTTTTACTTAAGTAGGACCAATCAGACACGAACGTCAGATCAGCTGTTTGTGTCCTTTGCAGAAAATAGGTTGGGTCAACCGGTGGCTAAAACCACCATAGAAGAGGCGACAGCAACCGACACCGGACCTAGACTTTGGAATTCTGGCTGACTGCGGGTAGCCTGAACAGGATAACCCAAGTGTAATGACTGCAACAGTGAATACACTCAAACATCTACATTTATGGTAGGTACACAACTGTACTTTCCTGACTCCCACAAATTCCTCTTTAAAACCCGTACTGCTGACCCTGAAACCATTTCTCAGGGTCCCAAGGGCGTTAAGGCTTCTACTGCTAAAAATCTTACCCCTTCTGATGAGACTCCAGGGCGCTGGATAGATGGGGTAAGAAGGTTTTCATGTCTGCAACCTTGGCAATCAGGGCTTTAAACTGTCAATTTCATATGCTTAAATATCAGCAGCGTGTCATGGGCTTACTTAAACAGAAAATGATGTTGATTTTTGACTGTGTGGAAAATAGAGTTGCAGGATTTATTGCATTCACCTGAGCAAGTTGGAAAGCATACTTTGCAATGTGGTTTTGATTCCTTGGAGGCCTCTTGCAGGGCCGCTGTAACTGGATCTGTGATGAGAAGGCATGCTTGGCTCAAGGAGCAAAATATGCCTGATCATGTTAAAGCAAAATTGCTGGATGCTCCTTTACAACAGGACAGTCTATTTGGTAATAAAGCAGAAGAAGTTTTGAAAAAGATGGAAGGTAAAGCTAAATCTATGCAAACTGTAAAAGATTTCCTACAAGTGCAGCCACCCAGCTTCAGTAGGCACTGGCCTACTAAGAACTGGTCATTTCCAGTATCCACCAGAGCTGCTCAAGTCAAACCCAGACATTCCAAAGGCTCCAGGTTTCAGTCACAAGGAACTTGTAGACCAAAACAATGGGGTGCCTCCACCTCCAAATCTGGAAGTAAGGCACCTTCCTACGGTAAAGAGTCTCATTGACTTTCCACTGCAATCACCAAGCATGTATCCTTTGGCTGCCCCTTTGGGGGGGAAACGTGCACTTCATGCACGAAACTGGCAATTACCCAGGACAAGTGGGTTTTAAATATAGTATACCAGGGATACAGATTTCATTTTCACACGTTGACGATCCGAAACAAATGGCCAGATCTGCCTCCAAATCAATTGGCAGAGGCCCAGAAACAAGTTATGTCCCTCATGAATATGGGGTCTATTCAACCAGTACCAGAAAAGGAAAAGGGACAAGGTTTTTATTCAAGACTTTTCCTGTTACCCAGAAAAGACAAATCATGGCGTCCAATTCTGGATTTATCCATTCTAAATACATTTCTGGACATTCCAAAATTCAAGATGCTGACTCTACAACAGTTACTGCCTATGATAGGCAAGGATGCCTGGTTGGTAACTCTAGACTTAACAGGCTTACCTGCATATCCCAGTCAGGGAATCTTGCAGAAGATACCTCCGCTTCAAAGGAGGCTATTTGCATTACCAGTTCTCTGCACTGTCCTTTGGCTTATCTACTGCACCCAGGGTCTTCACAAAGTTCCTGGCACCAGTAATTGCATTTTGCAGACAAACATTCAACTTTATCCTTACCTGGACGATTGTCTAATTCAGGCAGAAGACAAGGACACACTTCTAAAACATCTGGCATTTGTAAAAAGACTTCTAACTTGTCTAGGGTACACCATAAACGAAAATAAATCATAACTGGTACCCTCTCAAATAATTACATTCCGGGTGCAAGCTTGAATACAACTGCCCAGATGACCTACCTTACGCCTGAAAAACAAATTCATTTGATGTCTTACTTCAGACAGGTGGCCACAAAAACCCAGCTATCTGCAAGACAAACTCTGCAGGCCTTGGGGTTCATGACCTCCTGCATCCTATTAATCCCATATGCAAGACTGCATATGAGGAAACTTCAGTGGTACCTAAAAAGCTTATGAGGTCAGCATTGTCACAGCCTGGAAACAATGATTCCTGTCATTCCTTGTTTGCTGCTAGAATTCCTATGGTGAGCAGAGGCCTGCCACCAAAACAAGGGACCGTCATTCACTCCATCCCCTACCGCCCAAACCCTGACTACAGACGCATCAGATTATGCTTGGGGGGGGGGGGTGCATCTGGCAGGGAGATGCATTCAGGGCCAATGGAACCCAAATCAATTGCACCTACATATCAACCAGAAAGAAATGCTAGCTCTACAGAATGCTCTGACAGCCTTCAAGGACGGTCTTCATCCAGGACAACTACTGATAGACAGACAACACTACAGTCATGTGGTACATAAACAAGCAGGGGGGTAACCATTCCTACCCCCTTTGCAGACTAGCCATGACATTGTGGAACACTGCCTTGACTTACCAAATACATCTACAAGTTCAATTCCTGCCAGGAAAGCAAAATACTCTGGTAGACGCACTAAGCAGAAATCTTGTGGACCCACACGAATGGAAACTGGATCCACAAACCTTCAGCATGTTGACACACAGATGGGGGAGCCTAGACATAGATCTTTTTGCCTCACCCCAAAATTATCAGTTGAACAAATTCTGCACAAGAAGTCATCACAAAAAAAGCTTGGAAAGTGTCCTTCAGCTGGAAAAAGCTATCAGTCTATGCCTTTCCTCCTCTGCTTCTGATCTCCAATGTCTTACTAAAAGTCAGACGGGAAAAACCAAAAGTGAATACTGATTGCTCCAGACTGGCCTCTCCAACACCGGTACCTGCTCCTAGGCAATATGTCACACCTTCCTCCGTGGTACCTGCTTCTGACACCTTACCTACTGTCTCAGCAGAACTGTCAAATTCTGCACACTCAGCTCCAAACTCTGATTCTTGCAGCATGGCTAATCAACTAATTTCACCCAGTTACCTCTCTCAGCAAACCTGTGATGGATGTCATTTTGGAGGCTAGAAGGCCTAGTACTAGAAAATCTTATGCAGACAAATGGAAAAGATTCTTTGCCTGGAACCAAGCATAAGGAATAAGCACAGCAATGCCCAATATTCCTCAGATTCTGCAATATTTAACTGAGATGCTTCACAAGGGCCTATCCTTTTCTTCTATAAAAATCCATGTCTCTGCCATTTCAGCTCATTATAACACAGAGCCTCCCCTCTCTTTCTCATCTTCTGCTATAGTAGTACCTCAGAGGGGCCAAACATTTAAGATTTCCCAGGAGAGCACCAGCTCCTGCATGGGACCTCAATTTTGTTTTGGAAAAACTCACTCTACTTCCTTTCGAGCCAGCTGCTATTGCAGATTTAAAATTTCTCTCCTGGAAAACAGCTTTTCCTTTAGCAGTTACTTCAGCTAGACAGATTTCAGAATTGTAGGCTCTTATAGCAGTGGAGCCTTTCATTATTTTTCATCCGGACAGGGTGGCTCTCGGGGACCAAGCCATCTTTCATGCCTAAGGTGGTATCCAGTGTGGCTCTTAATCAGACCATTCATAGGTTCATAGGTTAGGACTAGGCCAACTGCCCTTGTGAGCCATTTTAAGACTAGCCAGTTATCTCTTGTGAGACTCAAACCCTGCACCTTGTGTTTGTAAGGCAAACACCTTAACCATTAGGCCACCCTCATCTGCCAACTTTCTTTCCCAGTCCACAGAACAAGGGTGAGCTGTTTCTGCTTTCATTGGTTGTGCACAGACAACTTTGATTCTACTCAAACAGGACAAAACCTCTAAGAAAATCTGAGCAACTATTGATGGTATTTGCTGCAGGGGCAGAGGGAAAACCTGTTTCAGAGCAGAATATTTCTAAATGAATAAGCCATTGTATTCGTTTCTGCTATGTGCACCATGGTAAACCTATCCCCAAGGGGATCAGATCTCATTCCACCAGGGCTACATCTACCTCTGCAGCCTTTCTTAGAGGGATTCCTACCAGACATTCTAGAAGCTGCTACCTGGAGCTCAGTTCATACGTTCAAACATTACCGTTTACCTCTCTCCTCTAAATCCAGAGCTGGCTTTGCCACTGCTGTCCTGCAGGGCGTTATAGCTGCTCCTAATTCTGTATAAATCCATCCTCCCAACCATAGCTTTGGGAATCTACCCAAATGTAATGACTGCAGCAGTGAAACACAAAGAACATAGTACAGTTGTGTACACTTACCATAAATGTAGATGTCCGAGTGTATTCACTGTTGCAGTCCTGGTTACTCGCCCTCCAGCCCCCTTTTTTTCTCTTACTATACCTCTTCTTTCTTTTAACATGCTTAAAAGCCTTTTTGGTGTATTTGCTTTTGATTGGAGGTATATTGTTTGTGTTCTAAATTATATACATATAAATATGTATATATTTTGCTCCCCATTTGGGGGGCACCTGACATCTGAGGCAAGAAAAACTGATGAAAATGGCGTCGGCTGCATGTTTTATACCCCTGACGACCTGACGTCATGGAAGAAGGGACAGCAACCGACACAGGACCCAAGACTTTGTTAATCAGGCCGACTGAGGGCAACCTGACAGCAGATTACCCAAATTTAATGACTGCAACAGTGAATACACTCTTAACATCTGCATTTATGGTAAGTGTACACAACTGTACTTTTCCTCCACAACCCAGGATGTGTTGTACTTGAAGTAGCAAACCTCTAAGTTGCTTTGTGTTCATCACTTAATGGGCTAATATTGTGCCCAGGATTAGTTTCTCTGCCTTGTGCTTCACTGAGTACTGAGATGTGCTTTAGGTCACCTGAAACAGATTAAGCATTTGGAAAATGAGTGAATTAATTTAAGGATTCCTGTAGTCTCTTGCTTTAAATACTTCTTATGTTGTCAAGAACTGTGTACTGTGTTCTCTATCCAACTTACAGCCCCCCCCCCCCCACACACACACACAGTCACGTACACCTAGCCATCAAACACACACACACATCATTGATCAGAACTGCTGGCTTGTGTTTTAAAGTAGAATGTACGATAGCGTTATGCATCTGGAGTTGAAGGGACTCATATTTTTTAATATAGCTTTTTTACAAGCACATTGCCTTAACCTTTTGAACAACACTACCTACAAACCCACTGAATTCCATTTAAGTTTGAAGTGTTTACCTTTTACATATATTTCCTTTATTGAAACAAGTACAGGGAGATAGAAACAATTCAGTGGAAAAAATGTAAATGATCCTTAAATTGGAACGATAACCAAGATGACCATTTCCATTAGTTTCATGCTGTCTGCTTAATTTGTTAAGCAGTTGTGTTTTTATTTGTCATTATCTATACTGAGTCTTTTATATAAGGTGGCAACATACCAGTTAAGGGCACATACCTAGTTCTAGGTTCAACAGCCTCAGCTGTTAAATTGGTAAACATGGACACTTGAGTATTATGTGATGCATTTCTGTACAATACTTTGTTTCACTGCTTCTTTGCTTCTTCTGGGGCACTACTACCAACAAGTTGTGCATCTTAAGACAAGCTGTTTTCAGTCTCTTAGGGTGACATTGAGATTTTGCAGCTTCTTTTTTTTCTGTATCAAGTGAGCATCTCTTCCTGGTGGGTACGGGTAATTCCTGCAGCCCAGTTAGGCACATTGGGATACATTTTTGTTGCATATAAACTTTACGTTTGTTTCAAATATTTTGTTTTCTTGAATATGTGGGAATGACATTTCAGAGTATTGCTAGTTTGCTGTGCAGTCTTTTTAGTAGACTTCAACTCCCAAATAGGAAGTGATGATTGCATGCAGAGGAACACGATTGGGAGTCATGGGTTGCTTGTTTCAAACCCAAATGTGAATTGTTACTGGAGTATAGGCTGTGGGTCACATGTAACTTTCTCCATGTTGAAACACCGAGTTGCTCATAACTGTACTTTATACCAGACAGTCTTAGGCTGTGGAGGGAGATAATTGACTATCAAACCTAGGGTTGCATTTTCTGGGCACTGGTCGAGAGGTGCTGACCTTGATTACCTGTTTTGTTGAATTGGGGCAGATGGCAGGGATTATCAGATGGACAGACCCAGAACAGCCAAACCTTTAGTGAAAGCTTGGACACCTAGCTGGCACTTTTGTGAAATCTTCATTTGTTAAATCTGGAAGAACGTGTCATACCTCCACAAGCAAAAAGATGTGGATTCCAAATTGACCTTTTTAAGATGGCAGTTGAAGCAGTAGTCAGGAACTGTGGTCAAAGTTGGTTGGTGCTTGTTGTGACAGTCTACAGGAAGTGAGGGAAGACTCTCTTTTTTTGCATTCTTTATCACAAGAGTTTGTGTTTGAATGTTGATTGCTGACGGATCACAATGCAGCAGCTATAGTTAGTGTATTTACATTGTTGCAGGAATAGTGTGTCTAGATTGGTAAACTAGAGTTGGAATTGTGGTCACCATTGTCAGAAGATTGTGAAAGAGTAGTATTAAACTTGGTGTCAAGGATATACAGTAAATTGATTCATAAATGTACACAGATTTTGGAATTTGCTGATCAACTTTTAGAAGTCCTGCCCCGTCCCGCCCTACCCTGTCTGTATCCTAATTCCTGTCCAGTCCCAGATCGCTCAGTTGCCCATTTACCAGGCATCCCATATATTCCTAGGGAATTTGACATCTTGTACCAGGTCTTTATATGTTAGGCCCTGTCATTATAATAGTAGTTTAGTTATTTTAATAAATTCTTGTGACCTTAAGTTAAATTTAATAGGGGGATACCAACTCTGGGGGCAGAAGTAGTAGCACCATACCTTGTTTGTATTTTAGAGGTGTGTGTACTTGGTATTCCTTTGCATTTTCAGCAGTTGTGACATTTATTGCAGACATCTGATTTAAGTTGTGAGGGAGTTGATGTGATAGAGTGCAAGTCTTGGGTGATGGTATGGGGGGGTTAAACTACACAGGTCAGAAGATTTAAAGGAAATTAGTTTGTGGGTGCCAACTAAAAATAATTCTTCAGTACATCTTGTAGGTTATGAAAGTTTGTCTAGGTGTTTTGATTTTTTTAGTAGGATTAAGGAAGTGGGAAAAGTACATTCTTCCTGTGTTAGCCAAGGGTAGGGGTACATTTGAGCCTTCTGTACTTTTTTTGAGGGGGGTCCTATATGCTACACAAAATTTAGGAGTCGTACAACATTGTGTACACTGCTGTGTCATATTGCATCATTATTTGTTGAGAGGCAAAATGTTAAGTAGACTTTTTAAGGGGATATTTTGCCCATAAATGGGAGGTGATAGAGTAAGCAGTACACCTAAATGAGATAGAACTGAAGAGACCCCCCCCTTTTTTTTTTTTTGTTTTGCTTAGAATTTGCTGTAAACCAGGTAAGACTTTTATTTTGAGTATTTAAGGTACTTTGAGTAGGCCTCTGGGCAATAAATTGAATCAGATTAGAGATTATTCTTTTTGAGAGTTAGTATTTTTTTTCTTTTGTGTTTTTTGTGGTCTAAGGTTATAGCATAATTATGTAAGTACTGCAAGTATATGTAAAATGCACCACTGGCAGTGTTTCCTCCTCCCAGCAAGAGGTTATCCAATTCAGTTCTCAGTCAGATTGCCCTCTGTGCAGAGTCTTCATATCCTCTGGGTTTTCTCTGGCTACTTTGGTTTTCTTCCAGAAACCTGGAGTAGTTTGGCAGTCATCAAAATTATTTCAGCAGAGTTACAGAAGTGTGCTTTCTTTTTTGCACCATTTTCTGGTTTTATTTATGCCTGTTTAGTAGTACCTTCCTTGTCTCCTCCTTGTAGTACAGAATGATTAGTTCAGCAGTCAAGTCAGTCATAGACTTGCTTCCAGTACTGCTTGTTTGCCTTGTTTCCTAGGTGTTTGGAGGGCATCAAATGAAAGTGGCTTTCATGTTTAAAAAGGCATTTTTTGTAATGTTAAATGCTGGCATTATGTTGACTTTCAAAGTAATTTCCCACAGAACTGTTAAAAAAAATATCATTTTAATTTATCTAACCATTATTTTTATGCAGCGTTTGCTACCATCAAGTACTTTCTTCCATATCTTTTTCAGAATTACCACTTAGTTACAGCGAAGGTCAGCTCTCTACTTCACCTGGGGTGGTTTTTGCAAGTTTATTTGGTTTTTGGTTTGTTGTAGATTGAAGAGCATACCAGTATGTAGCATAGTTAGGATGCTTTAGTATGTATTCATAGCAGCAGGATGAGAACCCGTTAACACTTTGCTTTGTTCCCTTTACCATTTGAAGACAAGTAGGTTTTCAGTTGTGGTGGTGGTGCAGTTTGCTGAGAGAGCTGACTTTTCACCTGTAATAACTTTCTGCCCATCTTAAAACTATAATCTTTGATTATGCCCCCGTCCTTCAGTCCCACTTTCCCAAAACGTTACTGCTGTAGATTTAGCTAGCATTGTTTAGGCAACTGTCTGCTCACACACACTAACGTACCCATGTCTACAGTACAGGTAGGCCTGGTACCTAGTTGATTTGACAGAGCAGTAAACAAGTCAGATATACTGGTCAGCTAGTTTGGCATTTTGTTTTGCAGAAGTTACTAAATTTCACAAATCATGATAGCTAATTTGCTTCTGCTGAAGTAGGAAATGTGCTATTGACAAATATCACTTAAGGCAAAAAACCTACAGTGGATGCTTTTTTCATCTACTTGCTTTGCTTCACAAAAGCTAGAAACTTGGTGGTATGTTCCGTTTTCATTTGGCAGCAAATAATTCCATTCATTTTACTGGTAGTCTGCTTCTGGCAAATGTTTCACAGTGTTGTCTGTATATTTTTCACATGTAAAAATGTGTGGTGGGAACAAAGTGTTGATGTACATAACCATGTAGACTCAACAGACCCGGGTAAAAGTCCACACTTTAGACTGTTAAATTGTCTAAACTTAATATGCGTATCTATGCAAGATAACATTTATGTCTGCACATAATTTCGGCTTATAACTGAGTGGAGTATACAGTCCAGGAGATTAAAAATTGATTTTACTAATTTCTTGCAGTCATCTGCTGACTAAATTTTGCATGGTTAGTCCTGGTCTACTCAAGAACTCCAGTTGACTCTCTTCCATCTTTGTCCCTGCGGATGCTACATTCTGTACTTCCTGGAAGTTTCTTCTGGGGCTGGGATAGTACCAGAGTAAATTTATATTTCCTGAATTGCCCTCCAGTTTTCAGAAGTCTGTTCCCAAGTATAATTGTGGGCATGTGCTTATGTTAAACTGGAGCGGACTGTTTTGTTGTACTTGATTGGAGTGGTTTCCAAGGTATTCAAAGTTTACTTCCAGTATAGGACATACTCCTCTGCCTGTACAGTAGATGTTTTTTGTATGCACTACTTTCACACTTGCTACAAGTCTGTTTGAGAAGTGTTCTTTTGTTACCACTGCTTATTTCATGCTAAGGCTATAGCTTGATGTAGAACTCTGACTGAGGAACCATTAAGGCCTCTGCCACCAATGTTAGTGCCAGTTGGCATGCACAGCTTTCCTGGGCTGTTTACATGTTTTCATAGTGTTTCTTTCCCTGTCTTTCCATTTCCTACCTGCCCAGTGTATTGACAGTTTTGGGGCTGTCTTGCAGAATTTTTGTTCTTGTATGTGTTGGTAATCTTCATTTAACCACTTCCCCTCACTCCTTTTGGGTTTTGTATCAGTTTAATTGAACTGCTGCTAATTATTCAGTTCTCCTGCACATTGCTTTTGTGTAGGCTCCATCTGTCTTTATAAATGGCATGTATAAGGAGAGGCATCATGAAGTTTTTTCCCCCTTGCAAACATTGGATGCCACTTGACCTATGTTTTCATTTCTAGGTCCTTCATCCTCTACTTAGTTGAACCTTTTTGTCATGTAAGTTCTATTTTAACTACTGATACCTTTACTTAATTCACAGTTTTACAGTTTGCAGTTTACCTTTGAAGCCAGAGCCCATGCTTCATATCCTTGCAGATCCTTACTCCCACAGATAGTTTCCTAAACCCTACCCTTTTTTCTCAATTTTGAAGTTTCTTGAACTGTTTTGTGGTTTAACCCCCTGTCTAAGTTCCTTTTCAGTGGCTTGCAGAGCAGTTTACACTCATTCTCCATTTGGATATCATTGCAACCTGTGAGTTGTCAGTTTATTGCTGCTTCTTGCCCCATAGATACTTTTGTTGGCTTAGTGCTGTTTGTATCCTTGAATAAGGGTTGGTACCGGTCTTTACATGTTAGGCCCTGTTAGTAATAAGTGATCCTTATAGAAGAGTAGTTTAGTTATTTTAATACATTTTCATGACCTTAAGTTAAATTTAATAGGGGGATACGAACTCTGAGAGCAGAAATAGCACCACACCTTGTATGTAGTAACCTTACAGCAATTTGCATCATTTGGGGGGGAGGTGCTGTCTCAGATCGTACCTTCATCCAAATGATGTTGGAAATGTTTTCTAAAGAATGTGGTTTAATTAGGACTTCATACTCTTTGTTCTGGCGACTTAGTGTTCTTTTACTCTGCTGTGTTTTATCTTCTGAATTCAAGTACTGTCATTAGCAAAACTGATTGCACTGACCATGATGCTAGTTGAGTGCAATTGCTTCCACATGAATACTGAGCTTCACAGTTCCTTCTCTGTCTTTCATTGGAGTGGAGGGCATTCTGGTTTTATTCATACTCATTTTGTGACTACAGGGCAAATTTGCACTCACTTTGATTTTGTAATGTCAGTGTTTGTAGATTGTATGAGAATTGGCTACCAGACATCGGTAATAATACCATGCTTCTCCACTGTAATAGAATCAAGTTAGAGGCATCTGTGGTCCTAGCATTTGCCATGTCTCTAGGGTACAGTTAAAGGGCCAAACTTAACCCCCCCCCCCCCCCAGTTGAGTCTTTAACAAGAGTTTTGGTAGCACCAGTGTACTCAGTGACAAGCAGTTGTCACTAGCAGACATTGCTAGTCAGAGCATTTTCTGCATTACTTGTTGGAGTGTGCACCAGTTCTTACCGTCTGCTAACTTTGGAAACTGATCCTCTTATCTACAGATGTTCAGTGGTTTACTCTGCAATATTTTGCTTTTAATAATTTCTAGTATTTTTTTTCAGGACTGAAGGAAAATGTTCAGGTTTCCTCGTATATCTGCTTAGCAGCAAGCCAAACATTACACACAGCCTTTCTCTCCCTTAACGCTGAGCAGTTCCTGCAACTGAGCCCAATTTCAGACAAAGGCTCCGTTGCAAGGGATTGGGCTACTTTGTGTGCTCTTGGAACATTGAAACAAGCTAGCAAGAGTAGGACTTACACAAAGGTGGTAAAGTACATATGTATTCTGGTGCCTTCGCAACATATTTAAAGAAGCTTTTTCAGTCTTAGCTGTGAGTTTTGCAATAGGTGTTGGGCTCCCAAGTAGATGTCCTTCAAGGATGCATCTGCAGTCATAACAAATGGGTTGTCCTGTCGTCAGGCAGCCCTTCGGTCGGCCGGATTCCAAAGTCTGGGTCCTGCTTCGGCTGATGTCGCACTTCACCCGACGTCATCTCTGCTGGTCTTCGGGTATAAAGGCATCAGCCGACGCCATTTTCCTCTTTCTTGCCGCGTGGCGCCCGAAGCAGAAGCTGTTCGCAAGTGCCGGTCGGTCAGATCCAGAGATTACTACTACCGAATACTACTTCGAAGACTTCTAAAAGCTAAGTACCCCGTTGGGGACTCTTTCTTGCCTCAGCCGATGTCAGAAAAAGTAAATAACTGTTTAACTTGTGGGAAACAAATACCTCATAAAGATTTCCACTCTTACTGCCTACCTTGTTTAGGCCCAGACCACGACGTAGCAGCCTGTTTAGCCTGTGCTTCCTTCAACCGACGAACGCTTAGGCGTCGGTCGGAGTTTGCTGAACAGTTTTTCGGCTCAGATTTTGCGTACATTATGCCGTCGGATCCTCCGACTACCCAAATTGTTAAAAAACGCAAAGAAAAAGACCGACACTCGCGGTCCGCGGTTTCGGCCGAAACCACGGTTAAGCAAGCCGCGAGTGTCTCGGTTTCGGCCGAAACCGAGAAAATGGGTCAATCTTCAGCCGAATCCATGACTACTACTGAGGCTCCTGCTACCTTAGTTGAATCGGCCTCTGAAGTTTTGCCTACTACTGTGGTTCCTAGTGAATTATCAGACACCATCCCTTTGGATGTCTCTACCCCAGCACGTGGTGCTGCTAGGCCTCCTGCAGCCATGTCTATAAAGGCCTTTGCCAGGGCTAAAGCAGCCAAAACTGTTAAATCAGTGCCTGTTAAGGCCCCCTCACACAGGCCCACTTCTAGTTCACAAATGCTTACTCTGGCTGAGGATTTAATCTCCTTAATTAGGGGATCCCAATCTCACCCAGACAGGGCCTCTCAGCCTCCAGAAAAGAGACCTAGAGCAGAGCCCCCCCAGCCAGTGTCCTCTGATGATCCTTCAGATGACTCAGACATTACAGATCAGCCAGAGGCTCCTTTTTCTACTTATGAAGATTCCGATGCTGAAGAATCCATTCCATCTGCCTCTCCACCAGAGGAATTTTCCTTTGGGGAAACCTTACATGCCATGAGAGAACAATTCCAATGGCAGGGACAAGATTTCTCAGATTCAAGAAAAAGGCTTAGGACTTTTCTACACTTACCACAACATAGGCCCTTAGCTATACCTCCAGTTCTGCCTGTTGTGGATGATGCATTTAATGATGTTTGCACTGCTCCTGATACTTTACCTCCAGCCCCTGCCAAACCAGATAGATTTTACAGGGTGCCAGACACTCATCACCACCTATACAAGGCCCCACTTGCAGATCCTGAGACTATATCCCACGGGCCTAAGGCAGTAGCTTCGACCTCAGCAAAAAACCCTCTCCCTTCTGAAAGGGAATCCAGGTCCTTAGAGAGATGGGGAAAAAAAGTTTACACCTCTGCTACTCTCTCAGCTAGAGCTTTAAACTGTCAGTTTCACATGATCCAATACCAAGAGTTTATGCTTGATCAGTTAACTAAGAAGCTGTCCTCTGATGACTCCTTAGATAAGAAATATGTTTTAGAAATGGTGAATAACATTCAGCAGGTTAGTAACCATTCTTTAAAATGTGGCTATGATGCACTGGAGCTTCATTTAGATCAGCCATGACTGGCACAGTGATAAGAAGGCATGCATGGTTGAAAGAACAGGTCTTGCCGGATCATGTTAAAGCAAAGCTGTTAGATGCTCCTATGGATAAGGCCAGTCTATTTGGTACCCCTGCTCAGCAAGTAATAAAGGAAATGGAAGAGAAGGCAAAATCTGTACAAACAGTTAAGGATTTCTTACAGATTCAGCCCCCAAGGTTTAGCAGGAACTGGCCTTCCAAAAATTGGTCCTTTCCAGACTCCTCAAAATCTCAGAGGCAGGAATAGACGCTCTAGAGGCAGAAATCAATCCAGAGGAGGTGCCTATAGAGGACGCCAGTGGCAAGGCAATAACCAGCGAGGCACAGACACAACCACTGCCACTGCAACAGGACAATCACAGTGACTTGGCTCTGACACCGCCTACCAGGGAGCAAATAGCAGCACCTTTAGGCGGAAAGTTAGCCTTATTTTCGAAAAATTGGCACTGTATCACAAAAGACAAGTGGATTTTGCAAACCATAGACCAAGGCTACAGGTTCCACTTCCACACCTTACCAGTAAAAAGAGGAATGCCAAACCTACCTCCAAATCAAAAAACAGAAGCTCTACAACAGATAAGGCAATTAACAAAGATGAGAGCTGTGGAAAGAGTACCAATAACAGAACAGGGCAAAGGATTCTACTCCAGACTCTTCCTAGTACCAAGAAAAGAAAAAAGCTGGAGACCTATTCTCGACCTATCCACCTTAAACACATACATCATTGTCCCAAAATTCAAAATGCTGACCCTACAGCAACTTCTTCCCATGCTGGGCAAGGAGTGTTGGCTGGTAACTCTAGATCTCAAGGAGGCATACCTGCACGTCCCCATACGACCAAATTGCAGAAGATACTTCAGATTTCTTGCAGGATCAGAGCATTATCAATTCTCAGCATTGCCCTTTGGCTTATCTACTGCGCCCAGAGTATTCACAAAATGCCTGGCATCAGTAATCGCTCATTGCAGGCTACAGGGAATCCAAATTTATCCATACCTGGACGACTGCCTGTTACAAGCGGACAACAAAAGCAAGCTGACAACAGATTTACAAAGAGTCATTTGCTTACTACAAGCCCTGGGATACACAGTCAATTTAAAAAGTCAAGACTGATACCATCCCAGACAAGAACATTCTTGGGTGCGGAATTGGACACAGTAAAACAAATGGCATTCCTAACTGCAGAAAAACAAGAACAACTCCCTCTTTACTTCTTGGCATTAACAAAGCAGAACAAACTAACAGCAAGAAAAGTACTGCAGGCCTTGGGCTTCATGGCATCATGCATAATCCTGGTCCCCATGCCAGACTGCATATGAGAAAGCTACAGTGGTACCTAAAGAATTTATGGTCTCAACACAGGCACAGCTTAGAAACCGAAATCCCACTAATCCCATGCCTGAAACAAGAGTTCCTATGGTGGGCTCAAGCATGCCAGTCAAACCCAGGCTTGCCCTTCCACAACTTTCAAGCAAACCAAACCATCACAACGGACGCCTCAGACCTAGGCTGGGGGGCGCACATGTTGGACAAGTGCATACAAGGATTGTGGACTCCAGGCCAGCTGCACCTGCACATAAACCAAAAAGAAATGCTGGCAGTAAAACTAGCAATCCAGAAATTCAGACCATTCCTCAAAGAAGGCCATTTAATGATAAGGACAGACAACACCACAGTCATGTGGTACATCAACAAACAGGGAGGCACTCATTCATACCCCCTATGCAGAATGACTCTGGACCTTTGGAATATGGCTCTGAGCTACAACATCCAGTTACAGGCAATATTTGTGCCGGGAAAAGAAAACTCCCTAGCAGACATGTTAAGCAGAACCACCTCGGATGCTCACGAATGGATGCTACACCCGGACATCTTCAAGGCCATCACAAAGAAATGGGGAATGCCACAAATAGACCTATTCGCATCCCCACTCAATCACCAGCTCAAACAATTCTGCACAAGGACATGCCACCCACTTGCATGGAAGGTGGACTCTCTATCCTTCAGTTGGAAAGGCCTGACAGCATATGCATTTCCACCTCTTCCTTTGATGCACAAGGTACTACTGAAAATCAAAGAGGAACGTCCAAGAATAATTCTGATAGCTCCGAATTGGCCAAGACAACACTGGTATCCTTTGCTGAGGAGCATGTCTCAGGGGAGAATGTGGTCAATACCCCTGATGCCTTTGATGTTAACTCAGAACAACTACAACATCATGCACCCAATCCTAAAAACCTTGCAACTGACTGCCTGGAACATCACATAACAGCAATTAACCTAGACTTATCCCAAAGGGTTAAAGACATTATCCTTGAAGCCCGCAGACCTTCAACAAGAAGGGAACTATGCAGGAAAATTGCAAAGGTTTGTCATTTGGAGTACTGAAAGAGGAAAAGATGTGTCGAACATAGATATTGCTAACATCCTGGAGTACTTGGCAGAGCTTCTACATACGGGCCTGTCCTATTCCTCCATCAAGATACATGCATCAGCTATTTCCGCAGAATACAGCTTCGATCCACCTGTCTTTTCGCATCCTCTACTCAGGCAATTCCTTAGAGGGATCAAGAATGTAAAACCTCCTAGGAAACCACCATTACCAGCATGGGACTTGAACTTTGTGCTAGAAAAACTGACACTCCCTCCATTTGAACCAGCAGCAACAGCAGATCTTCAACACCTATCATGGAAAACTGCTTTCCTACTGGCAATTACTTCAGCAGGGAGGGTTTCGGAACTACAGGCCTTAATGGCAGTACAACCCTTCCTAATCTTCCATCAAGATAGAGTGTCCATGAGAACTAATCCTACATTTATGCCTAAGGTGGTATCCAGAGTGTCTTTAAACCAGGCAATCCACCTACCTACCTTCTTTCCCAATCCACAGAACAGGGGGGAAAGGCTGCTGCATACCTTGGATGTACATAGACAGTTATGCTACTACCTGGACAGAACCAAAAGTAACAGAAAAACTGACCAGCTTTTAGTAGCCTATGCAACAGGAAGGGAAGGAAAAGCAATTTCCAAACAGACAATCTCCAAATGGATAGGAAATTGCATAAGATTCTGTTACTCCTACCATGGAAAACCAGTTCCACAGAACATAAGACCTCATTCTACAAGGGCTACAGCCACTACCACAGCTTTCTTACGAGGAGTGGCAACCAAGGACATTATTGAGGCGGCTACTTGGACCTCCGTGCATACATTTGCCAAGCATTACAATTTACCTCTATACTCTAGATCCCGAGCAGGGTTTGCCACTGCTGTATTGCAAGGGATCCTAACTACACCATAATTCTTCTTCCTCCTCCCTAGTTTGGCTATGGTATTCTACCCATTTGTTATGACTGCAGATGCATCCTTGAAGGACATAGTACAGTTTTGTACCTACCATAAATGTAGATGTCCGAACAGGATAGCATCTGCAGTCAGGATTACCCACCCTCCTTCCCTCTGTGGTACTCCTAGGGTATTTACCCTCCTAATAGCTAGCTGGGGGGGAGTCTCTTATGGTGTATTTGTTTGTATATATGTACATACATGCTTATTTTTTGTGTTTGCCTTCTACTATTTTGGAAACATTGGCATTTATCCAAAATTTAGCTTTCCTAGAGGGCAACTGGCATCTGGGGCAAGAAACACTGAGGAAAATGGCGTCGGCTGATGCCTTTATACCCGAAGACCAGCAGAGATGACGTCGGGTGAAGTGCGACATCAGCGGCCGGACCCAGACTTTGGAATCCGGCCGACCGAAGGGCTGCCTGACGACAGGACAACCCATTTGTTATGACTGCAGATGCTATCCTGTTCGGACATCTACATTTATGGTAGATACAAAACTGTACTTTTTCCTGACTGTGGAGGCTTATTCCTAACAATGTTGTAAGTTGATAGCAACCCATTCCCAGTCTACTCTCTACCACTCTAGCATGTACCTTTTATCATGAGGGAGATTTAGGCACAGTTTGGATTTGTGATGAAGTTTTTGTATGCCGTCATTCGTGTTAGACTATATAAGTGTATTTTGTCATTTTATTGTACCCGCGGTGGTGGTGCTGCGGTAGCATTGTCGCCTCACAGTATGACACTGTCCGATTCGATTCTCAGCTAGAGCGTCTTCTGCGTAGAGACATGCGTGAATGGGCGTACCTTCGTTGAAGGTTGTGCATCAGGCCTGGCAAGCGATGCGTAAAATCAACTGCCAATCATTAGCGGACCGGAGTTCCGCTGTGGCAACCCCTAACCGGGAAAAGTCGAAAGACACAAACAAGTGTTTGCATAATCTTACTCTTGAAGCTGGTCACTACCCACTCCATTCGTCACAGATGCAACCGGTTGCATCCATGCCCCAAAAGGATGCTGGCTGCGAGCATAACATTTGACGGGGTGCTGCGCTTTATACTCTGAATGTAAAATACTGAGTCAGAGACTCTTGTAGAACTTGACATGTCCTGCAGCTGTAGTGTTTTTGTGAATCCATATGTTTGCATGGGGCACTGTTTGACATTTTAACGCTAGGTATAATAAAATGGTTGAATCTAAGGACTTTGCAGATTTAAGACTGGTACAGGTGATGGACAAAATATAAAATACTAAGTATAACCACAGAGTAAATTTAAAAATATAGAACATTTAAACAAGACTTACAAGTTTGTAATGCTGTAAAGACAAAATGTCCATGAACAGTGATATTGGTCTTTACTCATTTTCTTAAGGGGGACATGAGACCTTTTTGGTGCATATAGTTTTTCTTTATTCCTGATGAGGGTGTTTAACTTCATCCTAGAGGTCTGCCAAATATCTGGAAGTAATGTCCTCTTGTCTTTTGTTTCAGTGCATTAAATGTACTTTATCAGATTTCCTCTACTTGTTACGGTGCTTAAAATGGTATGTTGTATCTGTTCCACTCCCTGCAAAACAACGTTTTTTTAATTTGTCTTTCAAAAGGAATCTGTAGACGGTCTTAGAATGTTACCAAGCTTGTAACACCAGGATGCAAAAAGTTTTCATTTTTAGTTCTCTGAAGCTAATCCAGTCTAAGTTGGTGTCTCACTGTGCAGTGAGAATCTGTTTTGCTGTCCTTGTGCTTCTGTTTTGGATCCTGTATAAACCACAGGTAGTTCTCCCTGGCCTTGGAAGATTAAATCCTGCTGCTTAAATGTCATTGTGTTTTATTTTGTCTCCAGAGATGATGAAATATTTTGCAAGTATTCTAAGCTATTTCTGATGCTGCTCTTGCTCTGGTTTCGATGTTCTGATGTGTTGTGGTCCCTTATTGTGACCAGATTGGTCTGCTTTTCATTTCCACCATTTATAATCACATTAGACCAAATGGTGAGAAGACATCACATTGGCAACACCACCTAGATTGTGTCCTGGAGATACCAATTCTACATTAGTACTTCTGCATGAACATTTCCCATGTGGTCATTTTTCCATTCTTTCTAGTAATATCAACTATATGTTTTATAAAATGGGGGGGGGGGGCTCCTTTCTTTTTTGTGGTAAAACCCTGATCTTTGGGAGTGGAACTTCTGAATTCAAGTATAGTTAATCTTGGCAGCTTTTTGAGCAACCCAGTGGCCATAGGCTTATTAGGTATAACTTAATGTTTCACCTCCACATCATTTGCTTGTAAACTGTGCAGAAACACAAAAATTATGTTGTAAATTAATACACAGGTAATCTTATGGCAGCTGTAAAAAAAAGGGGGGGGGGGCTCACTGGTACACTGCTTCAAGCCATGGCAAAAAAGGCTTACGAGTTTTTAAACAGGCCAAGGCAAACACACCCCCTAATTGCAATTGTAGCAAGTTGCAAATGTGCAGAGCTAGTTTTGCAAAAGACCATGAACTAGATATCATGAACTGCACCCTGTGAACTGGTAGCAGCCTTCATGCTGGCAGTGTAGAAAACACGAGGGCATGAGAGGGCAGTACCCTGTTTCGGCAAGAGGGATCTAAATTGTTTGTTGATAAAATGGCAAGCAAAAACTTTAAAATTTAAAGATGATTTAAAAACTGGATATGAAGCCACTGTAGTTTCCAAAGTATTCCATTAATAGTATATTGAAGTAGATCTCCACAGAGTTCTGCATGTAACTGTTTAATGTTAGTGTTGAAATCAAGGCAAAAAAATGAGTAACTACAGCAAGATCCTCAAAAGTGTCTCTTGCTTGATTTTGGTGTATTTCCTCAAGTGGATAGTAGAATGACTTCACCATGTCAAGACACTTAGCCTGTAAATGACTGCAAGTCATTGAGGATGGTGCCAGGATTACACAACCTGTGCACAAATATGTGCTTGTTGCTACCCTACTTGAAGAATAGAAGTGGCAAAGCACAGGAATCCTACAGGGTAATGTCTACTGCCAAATATTCTGCTTTGCGAGCATTCTAGATGTTTATCTCTGGCCATGAGACCATTAACTTCTACTGTGATAAATGCAGAAACCAGACCACAAAGGATCCTTGAGCCATGCACAGTTAAATGCGATACAAGCAGCGCATTAGCCTTTTTTAAAACTAAAAGGACAAGTTTGTGATGGGATGACAGTTGTGTATTGGGATTCAGTGATATTTGAGGGTGAGAGTAAACATATGCCCCCTTTAAAAGGGTGAGAAAAACTGGGACCTCAAAATACTCCGTGAATGACCTCAAAGAACAAACAACTGTCAATATTTGCAGAGAGAGAGATCTCTGGGCAGAAGAACTGCAAGGCAAAACTTGAGTATAATCTGCCGTATGGTCACAAAACTGGCTGAATCTAGCACCAGACAAGTCTGTCCATTCCAAAGAAAGATTAGAGAGAGAGGAATTGTGAAATTCAGTATTCATTTTGAAGCAGATGCACATAATTGGTATCAGGTCATTGCAGTCCTTTTGCATTGAGTGATGCACATGCTTATCCAGTTCAGCTGTCATTTCAAAGGTTAGTGACAACAAATTAGTCTGAAAGACTACCCAGCTCAGGGAAAGGAGCTCATAAATGACCCATGGTTCACATGCCTTAAAGGCAAAGAGTAAGTGAGATGGGGCTAGTACATTTATAGCCATAGTAAGTGGCTTTTAACTGTAGATCTCATCCTCACCCTCCTAGTACAGTGCTCCTTCAGTTGAATATCATGGCCAGAGAGGGTAGCAGTAGGTCAAAGTGGGGCAGAAGTGATCAGACGGAAGTATTGCTTTCACCACTTGGACCAGTGGTCATCCTGTCCAGAAAGAAAATGAAAGTGCGTGCACTGAATGCTGTGGGTTGCAGTAGATAATTGAACAAACCTGTGTACGTAAATACAAAGGAATTCTTTCTCTAGAGCCACTGATTTCTCAACAGTCTAAATATCGAAATTGCCAAGAACCATAGGGCTTTGAAAACAGGATCTGTGGAACCTAGTCGGACTTTCCCGGTCAACAAATGTTAAATAAATAAATAAAAAATAAAATTATAGTATCCTGTAAAGGGCACAACTAGTTGCTGCTAGTGAAGGATCAAATTTCTCATCAAGCAGTGAATGTAAAATTAGTGTCTAGCAGCAGGTTAGAACAGTCTGTGATGACTAACTGTCAAAAGATTTTGAATGGAAATTTGTCAGACTCTGTATTTCCTATGAAATCAAAGTCAGTGTCTGCCAAACGTTGCATTTGTCTTGATTTCTGACATGTTCTTAGTCAAGATGCCACAAAGCGGGTTTTGGTAATGTGCATTAATGAATTTTCTGGCTTAATGCTCAAATAAGCCCCATTTGACGACCCCCTTCTTGTTACTTTTAGATTTATATTTTTTTTTCTTTTTTTATTTTTGTTTAAAATGTTTTATTTTTGCCAGTATTTGCAGTAATTCCTGCTTGTAATAGTATTTATTTGGTTTCCATCTTTGATAAATGCTGTTATTTTTTTACTGTTTTTAGGAAGCTTTCAGTATTTCTCAGAAATGCAGTGCATTTATATGCTGTTGCAGTAGAGGCTTGTCTTTACTGTTACTCTGTTTTCATCTTTTGACAGGAAAATATTGCAGAACTTGGATTTATTTCAGCATTTATACATTTATGATATGCATGACTGCTCTTTGTGTGTTAACATTGGATAATGTCTACAGTGAGTTAAGTTATTTGAATGTTCTCTGGAGATTTTAGTCTGACGAGAAAGTATAAATTGATATTAAATATTTGTGGTTAGTGTGTTTTTAACACTGGTTTATCATATTGGTTACTTTGGTGTTTGGACTTTGTGTACTGGAAATTCTTTAACTTAAATCAGTTGTAAAATAATTATGAGCACATTTTAAACTGTTTTGTGATTAATAGCACAGTTTGTCAGAGTTCAGTCATGTGTGGACTTGTTTATTACTAGAAACTGGAGTGCTTGTGCTGCATATCCAGTACTGTATTACAGCTGGTGTTCTCTTCCCTGACTTGATGTTCCTAACTCTGGTACCCCCGTCCCCCCAATCAAATGTGGTTGCACCTAAAAGAAAAAAAAGTATGCTTCAGCATATGGTTACTGGTTATGTCAGGTCTATTGCTCAGTCTGCCGACCACTCACCTTTTGCCCTGTCTCCCTCTAGTGTAGCTTTGCCACCCACTATGGAACAAGGTTAGAGACCTCCTCTGGGGCTGTTCCCTTTCATGGTGCAGGTATGGAAGAACCAAACCCTTTAGGTGCAGGAGTAGGCCAGGGTAAGAGACCCCTTCCCAGACATAATGGTGTCTCCAGATGTTTTATCTAGTAGTGAAGTTCACAAGAAAAAGACGCCTCATCATACTGCTGCTAATCAGATTATAGCTGTTTAATAAGGCTGATGTGGTTTCCTTGGGTCAGAGTATTTTGCAGATAGCAAATTCTGGTGGTTGTGTTCCCATAACGTGACTCTAGTGCTGTCTTGACTAGAGAACTTTGTTTCAGAGAATACTAAAGAATCTGATGAGGACAGTGACTTTTTCTTAGTTCACTGCTTCCATTCACTCTTGATTCTTTCAAAAGTGAAGTCCCAATAGTTCCTCAGATTGCAGTATGGAACTGTCTCAAAGCTAGGCAAGGTGCGTGACCTTATAGAAGGTGAGATGCCCGATTTTAAGGCTACCCCCCCCCCCCTTTGCAGATGTTTATAAATCTTCCTGCAGGACACCAGTTTGTAAGCCAGCAGTCCCTAAAAAGGCTCAGAGCAAGTATAGGATTGTCTCAGATATAAGATCTCTCTCTCTTTATTTGACTGATGCACCTGCTGTCTTCCGAGCTACATGCTCAAGTAAAGTTTTTGACTTAATCTAATCCATTGCTCCGATAATGTGGGAAAATGGTTAGATCTTAAAGGCAAAAGGATGTCTTTCTAGTTATCTAGCCTTTAGAATGTTTAATTATCAAGGCCATATGTTTTACTTTATTTTACAGGGTGCATACAGTTTGGATGATTTATCTGTATCTTACTTGCAGAGCAAATGTCTTACATGAATGAAATTGTCTAATTTGAATCCGGTTATGAAACAGACTTGAGAGGTGTGCTTGAATGTGCAGTTAGTCTCAAGAAATGCTGCTGCTTCTGTTGTGTTAAGACAGTATACTTGGATATGTAATCAGAACTTTTCTGATTTAACAGCCAACATTTTAAATGATTCCTTAAGTTCTGAATTGATGGTTACACAGATTGTTACAGTGGGATGACAGAGGCAAATTAATGCATGGAATTTCTAGGATGTTTCATGTACCAAAGTTCTCACCAAACAAGGCATCTTTCTTCAATGGGCAGACCAAACAAAAATCCCAGGGATCCAAAAGGAAATGGCAGGGTGGTGATATTTCACAGACAAGAAGGGTTTCTTTCAAAAAAAAAAAAAAAAAAAAAAAAGGATCATCCGCCTGCAAAGGAATGACTAGTCGCAGACACCCTCCTCCTTTACCCTTCCTTCTCTTCTGGTCTTCCTCCTTCCTCAAGGCTCAGTCAACCCTGCAACCAGGTCACAAGAAGTCTCTAACAGATGTGTTCTGAGAATTCAGTGGTGATGCACTTGGCAGTGGTTAGAAAATCCTCCCACTTTCAGGGGAATTTCTCCACACACACCAGACCAGAAGCCCATTTCCTCCTAAGCCATCATGTGGTAGAAGCAGGAGTTTGTCCCTGTCATATGTGGAGACAAAGGATTTTACTCCAGAATCTTTTTGTCATCAAAGTAACACTCCTGGCGACACATCCCAGGTTTATCCTTTCTTAACACTTTGGTAAAAGTTCCAGTAATTCAAAATACTCACTTTAGTCTGCTCTACTGCTGCTTTCCAGATCACTGTTTCTTGGTGACTTTAGATCGCAAGTATGCATATCATATTCTTCTTGCTCACAGTTTCAGGAAATTGAGATTTGCTGTGTCTTGCTTACATTATCAGATTTTCGTGTTTTACTGTTGCAGTCCAGACTTGTGGGATTTCCCACAGTGTAAGCCCTTGGCCGGCCCAAATACCAGAGAATATTTTCCACTCCTCCAGAAGCCGGCAGAAGCCCTATCCAACATCACTACTTTTGGGTATAAAGTGAGTCGGCTGACACCATGACCTTAGTTCTTTCTTGCTGTACAAGCCGGAAGCAGAGGATAGTGCATCGGCCAATCTCACCAGAGAAGGAATAAGTCAGTCTGTCGGTCAGTTTGCACCAGAGAAAGAATGGTCAGTGCATCGGTTGATCTGCACCAGAGAAAGAAAATGTCTAAAGCTAAGTACCCTGTTGGGGGAACTCTTCATATGCTTTTTGACTAATGTCTGAGAAAGTTAACTGTCCCTGCTGTGGCAAATCTATAGCACACCGAGACATTCATTCCTTTTGTGTGACTTGTTAGGAACATCGTGTTCAGGCCCCAATCAGTTTTGTTTGCGCTTTAATACCATTACTGTCAAGTGTAGGGTTGAGATTCTAGCTAAACATTTCAGTGAGTCATTAGGGCATTTGTGTACCATGCTGTCTGCTGGTCAAGCTGAAGTGAATATCCCTAGGTGCAAAAAAGGGAAAGCGCTTCAGATTTAGGACCTCGGACAATGCTGTTTTGCTATTAGCCAGTCCTCCTAGGCTTGTGGTTGTTGAAGGTGAAACACCTTTGCAGCCCCTTTCGACCGGTGGTGGTGGCACAGACTTCTAGTGAGACCCATTTGGAGTCTGATATGCTCTGGGTTCCTCGACTTGGCTCATTGATTGGCTCCAGGGCCGCTTCACAGACTCTGGCTTCTGACAACCACCCTAAAACTGACAACGGCTCATTGCATAGTCAGGATATCGCCTCAGACTACGCTTGCGAGAGTCTGTTCAGGTACTAGTGCGGAGGTCGGCCGTAGGCCAAAACCTAAGGCTGCTCACAAAAAAGCTACACCCACCTTACTTCAGCCTAGGCCTGCTGACTCCCACTCTTAAGGCCTTCCAGCAAGACCTAGTGAGGTTGGCTGAGGATTCCATGATCAGATCCAGAAGCCTCCATCCTCCTGAAACATCCCTTAGTAAAAGAAAAAGGGATACCCCACCACAGGAAGTTTTCTGTTTTGACTTTGAGAATAATTTTGATCATGATGAGCCCAAATATGAGGAGGGTGCATCCATTGCTTCCCATGGAGAGTCATGACTTTGAGGAGAATCTTGCCTCAGCCTCCCCCTTGAGGATGCTTCCTTTAGGAGAAACATTGCATACCCTGAGGAAATACTTCAGATGGGAAGCCAAGGACTACCCCAATCCAAGAAGAGGATTTGGGAAGCCAAGGACTACCCCAATCCAAGAAGAGGATTAGGGAATTAATCTCCCTGAACATAAAACCCCTTGCCATTCCCCCGGTCTTAGAGTTGGTAGACAATTTCTTCCTAGGTTCTTTACAACCAGACTCTGTCCCCTGCCTCTCGAAAACCTAACCGATTTTACAGAGTTTGATTCCCATAAACATCTTTTTAAGAACCCCGTAGCAGATCCTGAAGTGGTGATTCCAGGTCTTAAGGGAGCAAAAGCTAGCTCTTCCAGAAATCCTTTGCCTACAGACAAGGAAAGCAGTGGCTTAGGTTTGGAAAGAGTCTACACCTCTGCTACCATCGTCATGAGGGCATTGAGCTGCCAGTTTCATATGGTGAAGTACTAGGCAACTTTCCTTGACCAGATTAAATAAAAACTGATAATGATTGAAATTAAGGCCTTCTCAGAAGAATTAGTGGAGCTATGCAACTTCTACTGTCCGGAAGCTAAACACTACACTACAAGTATGGTGCCTTGGAAGCCTACAGCAACCCACATGATCCATCATTGTGAGACATGCCCGGCTGAGGGAACAGTCCCATCCTGAGCCTGTCAAATCCAGTCTACTAGAAGCTCTTGGACAAAAATGTTCTTTTTGGTCCTAAAGCTGAAGCTGTCCTTAAAATGGAGAATAAAGTCAAGTCCATGCAAACTGTGAAGGATTTCCTTTAGGTCCAACACCCTCAGTTCAGCTGGAATTATCCTGCCCAAACATTGGTCCTTTCCAGCCCTTCAGGCTAAGCCTAGGCAAGGAAACCTTGTATGGAAAGGAGCCAGGGACTGCACCAGTGGCCTAGGCAGTGGCAAACAGTCCCCCAATACGCCTGTTGGATCACATCCTCAGGGACCTAGCGGAGAGCAGTCATGACTCTTGCATGGCACTCCCTTTCCCCAACCTCCCTTCAGGTTGGGGAAGAGATTGTCACTATTCTACAACAACTGGACTCATTACTAGGGATATGCAGGTGCTAAACATTCAAAGATGTTAGACTCCAATTCAGGCAGCCATCTATTCACTCAGGTGTCCCAGGTATTCCTCCAAACCAAAAGACAGACACCTTGACCCAAGTAGAGCTGCTGTCTGTAGAACCTGTACTGAAATCCTTGCAAGGAAAATTTTTTTTACTCTAGACTTTTCCTAGTTCCCAGAAAGAGAAGGTACATGGAGGGCAATTCTAGGCGTGTCAAGGCTCAACCAATTCTTACAGGTCCCAAAATTCAGAATGCTAACTCGACAGAAAATACTGCCCATAGTTTCCCCCCACGCTTTCATGGTAACTTTAGATCTAGATAGCCTAAAAGCAGACTTGCTTTATACGCAAAACTTACCTTAGTGGGGTTCCCCATCCATATACAAAAATTTCAAACCCCTCAAACAAGATTGTTTATGGGAGCTTTCTTGGACTGATATTTTTAGAAGGCTTTCTCACTCCGGACAAGTTTAGCTTCATAAACTTTTACTTCAAAAAGTTCCTGGTCAGGAAATACCTCATAGCCAGGGAGTGTCTCAAGGCCCTGGGATACATGGCCTCTTGGATTCTTATAATACCGCTGGCCAGATTGCATATGAGAAAGTGGTGCCAAAATTCACAGTCTCTCATCTTCAGAATAAAACTGCTTCTTTGCCTCAGAAAAGAGTTTGCCTGGTGGGCCCAGGCATGTTCTCTGTCTGGGCCATCCCTTCAGGTTCATTCCTCAGGACCAAAGTCTTAACAGATAGATGCATTTGACCACCATGTGTCTACTGGAGTAAGGAAGGCTTTTTATGAAGCACACTTGATTATCAAAAGCATTGCCTCTAGAGCAAAGGAGGCTATAACCCCTCTATACTCATCGGTCCTATAATTGAGTATAATGCCCCTTTCATTATGTTCCGTACAAAGCACTTGCAGCAATTGGAGAGACTTCAGAGGTTTCTAACTAAGAAGATCAAGGGACTCCGCACGTGCCTTACAAGGACCAACTAAAGTCCCTCTCAGTGTACTCTGTGTTGTATAGATTTCTTAGGGGAGACTTATGCCTGGCTTACACAGCAATTTCCAACCTAAACCTAATGAATATGCTGCACATGTCTAAATCAAACGGGACTACAACCCGTTCCAGTCACCTAAATATGGCCTGTGACTGAATAGTACATGCTGGAGGGACAGATTTGTCTCCCAGGGACTGCCACGTCTTTGGAATAGGCCGCCAGTTCATGTGAAGTAGAGCACCTCTATGACACTGTTCAGAAGGAACCTGGACGAGTGGATGGGGCACCGTAAATTCTTACGGGGGATAGCGCCCACAATTCTCCTTGGACAGTGGGCAGTCATTACTAAATACAGTCCTGTGCATTGACTAGAGTATCGAGGAGTGAAATGTCTTTGCTTCAAGTGACCTCTGGGTCGATAGCCTAGTAAACCACCTGTAATCCTAATAACCCGTGGAGCCCACTTCAGTAAACTTCCACACTCAAAGCAAACGGGAGTTCAAGTTCAAAAACAAATCCGTCAACCTAAAATAACTAATGGCATTCCAAAAAGGCCTGATTGCTTTCCAAAAGAAATCGAAACGCTGAGTCGTCCTGGTGAGGACAGATAGTACCACAGTTATGTGGTACATAACCAGGGGGGACTCACTGTTACCCCTCTTTCTGCCTAGCCATGGACCTTTGGGAAACAAACTCCCAAGGGCTGCACCTCAAGGCACAGTACCTACCGGAAGAAAACAATCAACTAATGAGTCATCTCAGCAGGAATGGCACCTGTATTTGGAAGTATTTCTCAGCATAGCCAAAACGTGGGGTGTACCAGAGTTAGACCTCTTTGCTACCAAAGAAAATGCTTATATTTTACTCCAGGAACAAAATAAAGTCTCTCTGGAAGAGAGACGCCTTTCCCTTGCATTGGGCAGGCCTATTCCTCTAGACCCCCTCCCCAGTACCATTGCTAACCCCAGGGTATTGCTGAAAATAAGGGAAGAGGGGTCAAGGGTAATTCTGATAGCCCCAGACCGGCCAAGACAGCACTGGTACCCTCTGTTACTCTGTGTAAACGGGGAGCCATGGCAACTGCCTCAGAGAGTTGACCTGGTAACGCAGAACAGGGTCACAATAACACCCCAACCTGCACACATTTAAACTGACAGCTTGGATGATATCTTGATATCATGGAAGGGGTTGTTCCTTGACAAGCGGGTCCTGGACATTCTAAAAGAGGCCAGGAGACATAGCGCTAGAAAGTCTTACTCCGCCAAATGGAAAAGATTCACTCTTTGGTGCAGGTAAAAGGGACAAAACTCTCGTCAAGCTGCTATCCCTTTCATCCTGTCATACGTATCCAGTCTTTCTGTAAAAGTTCTTGCTGCTCTATAAAAATCCAGGCTTCAGCTGTCTGCCTTCTCAACTACCTCTCTCTTTTCACATCCCCTCATGAAACCTTTTCTGAGAGGGTTTATCCACATTAGACCTCATAGGAAACCACCTGTTCCTCCCTGGCACCTCAGTTTCATTCTGGAGAAGCTTATCCTCCCACCCTTCAAACCATTGAATATGCTAATATAAAATTCGTGACCTGGAAGACCGCCTTCCCACTGGATATTACCTCAGCCAGAAGGGTGTTAGAGTTTTAGGCCGTTGTGTGCAGAAACTTTCATTTCTCCACCTAGTGCCTGTCAGGAACAACCCTTCCTTTATACCCAAGATGGTGACAGTGTCTTCTTTAAACCAGACGATACACTTGCCTACATATTTCCTAACCCTGAAAAAAGGAGAAAGGATGCTCCATCCTTTGGGATGTGCATAGGCACCTGCATTACTACTTAGAACCAAGAATGAGGAAATCAGACCAACGTTTTGTGGCCTTTACCACTAGATGTGATGAGAGACCAGTTTCACAACAGTTTCCAAGTGGATTTCTTACGGTATCCTTTTGCTACAGCCATCATAAAAAGCTTCTTGATGCTGTGAGGACACATTCCACCAAGGCTACTGCTACCTTTACTGCCTTTCTTAAAGGGGTAGCCACCGAGGACATTTTGGAAGCAGTTACTAGGATGTCCTGATGTTCATCGTGTTACCCTGCTGCAGTCATCACACTTGGGTTATCCTGTCGTCAGGCGGTCCCGCAGTCTGCCCGAATTCCAAAGTCTTGGTCCGGCGTTGGTTGCTGTCGCTTCTGTGTCTTGCCTGTGGAAAGCAAATGCCTTAGAGATTTTCATTCTTACTGCGTTGCCTGTTTCGGCCTAGACCACGATGTACCTCACTGTCGGTTTTGTGCCTTGTTCAACGCCCGAACCATTAGTCATTGAGCTCTCATTGTCGCTAAATTCTTTTGCTCTCGTTCTCCATATTCTGAAATGGCTTCGGTAAGCCATCCAACTACCAATATTCCGAAAAAACGTAAAGATAGACTGCATAGGTCCAAAGCTGCCAACGACACTTCCATTAAGCTAGTCGCCAGTTCACCAGTACTCTGAGGCACTTTTGCAGCCCCTGATGCCCGCTTCAGTGGATTCACAGGCCTCTACCTAGACCCATTCGGAGTCCGGTATGCAGCGAGACTCTTCGACTATGGAACCGGCGGATGTCTCTGCGTTGTATGGGTCCAGAGCCATTATGCAGGCACTGGCTTCTGAGGTAGTTCTTTGCTCTACCAGTGTTAGACTCAAACCAACAACTTTTTTTTTTTCTTTTATCTAAAACTACCGAGTTTCTTAGGCCTAGAGTACACGCTACGCCTAATAAACAGATGACCAAAGCGCATGCACCTGCTCCCATGCCACAATGACAAATGCTTAGAATGGCAGAAGACCTTATTACGCTGATTTAGGGGAAGTCAGCCTTCCCCTGCTAAGAGGAAAAGAGACCAGTCCCCTGCAGCTTCAACAGACCCAGGAGTCCGATGACTCTGATGTATCTGATTATGAAGACATGCCCTTATCTGCTTATGAGGATTCAGAAGCAGAGGAATCCAGTCCCTCTGCCTCTCCTCCAGAGGATTTTTCTTTTGGTGAAACCTTACATACTTTAAGAGAACATTTTCACTGGGAATGCAAAGACTATCCTCAGTCCAAAAAGAGACTCAGGGAATTGAATTCCTAGATTTGCCACAGCACAGGCCTTTAGCAGTACCCCCTGTCCTGGAAGTGGTCGATGTGTTTATGGAATCCAGTCTTACTCCTTATACTTTACCTCCTGCTCCTAGTAAACCAGACCGGTACTACAGAGTACCTGACACTTTCAAATTTCTTTTCAAGAATCCTACTGCTGACACAGAGATCATTTCCCAGGGGCCTAAAGGTATCAAAGCAACTACAACCAAGAATCCCACCCCTTCAGACAGGGATTCCAGCGTTTTGGACAGATGGGGTAATAAGGTATATACCTCTGCAACTCTTGCTATTAGGGCATTGAATTGTCAGTTTCACATGCTGAAGTACCAGCAACATATTATGGAACTTGGTAAACAAAAAGTGGCAACTTTTACAGACTGGGCAGAAAGTAAAGAATTGCAGGAGCTTATGCACTCGTCAAGTCAGCAAGCATACTTTGCAGTGTGGCTTTGGCGCCCTAGAAGCATCTTGCCGGGCAGCAGTCACTGGTTCCATACTGAGAAGAGCGGACCTTGCCAGACTGTCAAATCAAAGTTACTAGACACGCCTCTGAAAAAGGACAGTTTGTTTGGCACCAAAGTAGAAGAGTTTCCTAAAAAGATGGAAGAAAAAGCTAAGTCTATGCAGACTGTTAAAGAATTCTTACAAGTGCAGCCCCCTAGATTCAGTAGGCATTGCCCTTCCAAACACTGGTCCTTTCCAGCCCCCCTCCAGGCTATCTCAAGCTAGACCCAGGGGAACCAGACCACCCAGACTATGGTCTCAGGGTATGCAGAGATCTAAGCAGTGGAGTGGCCCCACTCCCAAAGCAGGTAGTGGTAAGCCACTTCCTTACGGAAAAAACTCGCAATGGCTTCTCTATTCCACTCCCTATCCCTGCCCAATTGCTTGTGCCCCTAGGAGGAAAACTTGCCCTGGATGGCCATCACCCAAGATCAGTGGGTCCTCAACATTGTATCCCAGTGGTACAAATTCTACTTCCACTCATTGCCAACCCCAACAGGGTTCCTAGACCTTCCTACAAACCAGTGGGCAGAGGCTCAAAGCCAAGTTATTTCCCTGTTCTACATCAGAGTTATTCAGCCAGTTCCAGTAGAACTGATAGGTCAAGGATTCTATTCCAGACTCTTATGATACCCAGAAAAAAGGACTCTTGGCACCCAGTCCTGGCTCTGTCCATTCTCAACATCTTCCTGGTGATACCAAAATTCAAAATGCCTACTCTGCAACAGCTTCTACCTATGCTAGCAAAGGATGCCTGGTTAGTCACCCTAGACTTAAAAGAAGCCTGTCTGCATATCCCCATAAGGGAGTCATGCAGGAAGTATCTACGTTTCAGGGCCAGATCTATGCATTATCAGTTCTCTGCACTTCCCTTTTGGCTTATCCAGTGCGCCCAGAGTATTCACAAAATGCCTGGCTCCAGCCATTGCATACTGCAAGCAGAGAAATATCCAAATTTACCCATACTTGGACTGCCTGTTTCAGGCAGACAGTCAGGAATTGCAGTTGCAGCACCCGACATTTGTGAAAAACCTTCGCACTTCTTTGGGGTACACAATCAATGAAAAGAAATCAAAACTGGTACCCAGTCAAAAGATTGTATTCCTGGGAGCATGCTTGGACACATCCCAGATGGCAATCCTCACTGCAGAAAAACAAGTCTTTCTGACAGCCTACTTCAAACAAATGACCAGCAGAACCCAGCTATCTGCAAGAAATACTGCAGGCCCTAGGGTTCATGGCCTCATGCATACTGCTAATTCCATATGTAAGACTGCATGTGAGGAAACTTCAGTGGTACTCAAGTCTTCGGTGCCAACATTCTCAAGATCTGGAAACAGTCATTCCTATCATACCCTGTCTAAGGGCAGAGTTCCTTTGGTGGGCAGAAGCATGCATCCACAACAAGGGACTGCCCTTTACTCAACCCCATGCCGTCCACACCCTAACCACAGATGCATCAGACTATGCCTGGGGAACACACCTGGATGACAAATGCATTCTGGGCCACTGGAGCCCAAGCCAAATTCGTCTACACATCAACCAAAAAGAGATGCTAGCTGTGCAGAATGCCCTGACAGCTTTCAGATCCCTACTCCTTCCATGACAAGTTCTAATAAAAACAGACAACACCACAGATGCTCATGTTTCACTGTTGCAGTCATCGCACTTTGGTTATCTGCCTGCAGGTAGCCCTCAGTCGGCCCAAATACCAGAGTCTTGGGATTTCTACGTTGGATGCTGTCACTTCTTCCATGACGTCAGGGGTATAAAACATGCAGCCAATGCCATTACATCAGCTTTTCTTGCCGAGCAGAGCCTGAAGCAGTTCGCAAGTGCCGGTTGGCCGCCTCCTGAAATTTTAGATTTTTGAGTTTCAGACCTGTAGTCTTCTAAAATATGAGTACCCCGTTGGGGATCCTTTTTTCTTGCTCTAACCGATGTCAGAAAAAATTAATAATTGTCTTGCCTGTGGAAACCAAATACCTCACACAGATTTTCATTCTTACTGCGTCACCTGTTAGGCCCAGAAAACGGCATTCCTCGCTGTTGGTTTTGTGCGCCCTGTTCAGTGCTCGAACTATTCGTTGGGCTATTTTTGTCGCTAAATTCTTTCGCGCTCTTTCTCCGTATTCTGAAATGGCTTCGATAAGCCATCCGACTACCGATCTTCCAAAAAAGTGTAAGGATAAAGAAAGACTGCATAGGTCAAAAACTGCCAATGACGCTTCCATTAAGCTAGTCGCCAGTCCGCTGGTACTCAGTGAGGTGCTTTCGCAGCCGCTGATACCCGTTTCTACAGATTCGCAGGCCTCTACTGAGACCCATTTGGAGTCCGGTATGCCGCAAGATGCTTCTTTGACTGTGGAACCTGCGGATGTCTCTACCTTGGAAGGGTCCAGAGCCGCTGTGCAGGCATTGGCTTCTGAGAGTGTATTCAGGCCTTCTGATGTTAATATTAAACCGACTGCTTCGTTTCAAACCAAAAATACCAAATTTCTCAAGCCCAGAGTTTGCACTCCGCCTAGGAAACCAATGACCAAAGCGCATTCTCAGGCCCCCATGCCACAGAAACAAATGCTTAGAATGGCTGAAGACTTTATTACCTTAATTAGGGGAAGCCAGCCTTCCCCCTCTAAAAGACCAAGAACTGATTTTCTTTCCAATTCTTCAGAAGGATCACAGTCATCAGACTCTTGATCTGATTACCAGGACATACCTTTGTCTTACCTATGAGCACGGCGGGCCTTGGGCATAGGTGAACTAGGTGACCGTCTAGGGCACTGTACAACCGGCCTCGTAAAGGGCAGAATTTTATGTATTTATTTTAATAAAAGCACTTTTGTTATTTTGCGATGATCTCAGCGCCCTGTCTCTGAGTGAAGGGCACCGAGAAGATCGCAAAATAACAAAACCATAGGGCGAAGGGAAGTGCCCTCCCACTTGTATAGCATCAGGCTGGCTTCAACAAGTTAAAAAAAAAAAAAAAAAAGATTTTCTGCCGTCACGCGAGGAACTTAAGTTAGTTCAGTGAAGAGAGGGGTTAAGGTCATCATGCATGCATGTGTGGCCATTCAGATTCAAAACAAGGTATGTGCGAGTCTATTTGTAAGTTAAGCCGTTCGTTTCTGTATGCAAGAGAAAGTGTGTGTGAGTATGTGTTTGTATGCAATTTAAATTAGTCGTTCTGTTATCTGTGTGTTGCTGTGTGAGAGAGTATGTGTTACTTTGTGGGAGCGTAGGTGAGTATATGAGTGCGTCTGTGTGTTGATGTTCGTGTTTCACTGTTGCAGTCATTACATTTGGGTTATCTGCTTGCAGTAGCCCTCAGTCGGCCTGGTTAACAAAGTCTTGGGTCCTACGTCGGTTGCTGTCTCTTCTTCCGTGACGTCAGGTCATCAGGGGTATAAAGCATGCAGTCAACGTCATTACATCAGTCTTTCTTGCCATGCGGTGCCCGAAGCAGAAGCAGTTCGCAAATGCCGGTCGGCCGACTCCTGAAATTTTCATTTTTGAGTTTCAGAACCGAAGTCTTCAACTAAAAGCCAAGTACCCCATTGGGGAAACTTTTTCTTCCTCTAATCCGATGTCAGTAAAAGTAAATAATTGCATTTCTTGTGGAAAGCAAATACCTCATAAAGATTTTCATTTGTACTGTATTCCTTGCCTAGGCCCTGACCACGACGTACCTCGCTGTTGGTTTTGTGCCTTATTTAAACCACAAACTATCTGTCGTCGGTATATTTGCACTTCTAAATATTTTGGTGCTCTGTTCAATTATCCTGCTATGTCTTTGGTAAGCCATTCGACTACCAACTTTCAGAAAAAACGCAAAGACAAAGACAGAGACAGGCTGCCCAGTTCGCCGGTACTCAGTGAGGCACTTTCGCAGCCCCTGATACCTGCTACTTCAGATTCGCAGGCCTCTACTGAGACCCATTCGGAGTCCGGTATGCCGTGAGATGCTTCAGCTGTGGAACTTGCGGATGTCGCTACCTTGGATGGGTCCGGAGCCACTCTGCAGGCACTGGCTTCTGAGGGTGTATTCAGGCCTACTGACTTTCATATTAAACCAATGCCATATTCTTCTTCAAGGCCTAAAACTCGAACCATGCCTAGAAAACTGACGCCCAGACTGCATGGTCAGGCCTCTATGCATAAAAAACGAATGATAAGAATGACTGCAGATCTTATTCCTTTAATCAGGGGAAGCCAACCTTCCCCCTCTAAGAGACCTAGGACTGAGTTTGCGTATGATACTTCTGACCAGGATTCTGAAAATTCTGATGACCAGGATTTACCCTTACCTACCTATGGGGATTCTGATGCTGAGGACTCTATTCCCTATGCTTCCCCCCAGAGGATTTCTCTTTTGATGAAACCTTGCATACTCTCAGGGAGCATTTTCGTTAGGAAAGTCAGGATTTCAATGATTCTAAAAAGAGGCTTAGGGATTTCTTACTCCTGCCCCAGCACAGGCCATTAGTTGTACTTCCTGTACAGGACATTGTAGATGATGCCTTTTCAGAATCTAGCATGGCCACTGACTCTACCTCCTGCTTCCAGAAAACCTGATAGATATTACAGGGTTCCTGACTCTCTCAAGTTCCTTTTCAAAAATCCTATTACGTATCCTGAAACCATTTCACAGGGACCCAAGGGCATTACACCTACTACTGCCAAAAATCCTACCCCCTCTGATAGAGATTCCAGGGCGCTGGATAGATGGGGTAAGAAGGTATACACTTCTGCAACTTTGGCCATTAGGGCCTTGAATTGCCAGTTTCATATGTTAGTGTCAGTTGCATATTATTGGATTGCTTAAACAGAAAATTGTTTCCTGACTGTGCTGAAAAAAAGGATTTACAGGATTTAATGCATTCTGCTGAACAAGTTGGTAAACATTCATTGCAATGTGGTTTTGATTCCCTAGAGGTATCTTGTAGGGCTGCGGTAACTGGGTCTGTACTTAGAAGGCATGCTTGGCTTAGGGAGCAGTCCTTGCCAGATCATGTTAAAGTGAAATTACTAGATGCTCCCTTAAATCAGGACTGCCTGTTTGGCAACAGGGCAGAAGTTCTTAAAAAGATGGAGGAAAAAGCTAAATCTATGCAGTCTGTTAAAGATTTTTTACAAGTACAACCTCAAAAATTTAGTAGGCATTGGCCTTCTAAGAATTGGTCCTTTCCTGCCTCTTCCAAACCTTCAGTCCAAACGCAGATCCAGCAGAGCACGCAAGCTTCAGTCCCAGGGGACGCACAGGACTAAGCAGTGGGGGGCCTCCACTTCCAAATCTGGGAGTAATAAAACTCCCCCGTGGTAAACTGTCTGACCTTTTTAAAACTTTCAAGCACTTCTCAACTGACTGCTCCTTTGGGGGGAAAGCTTAAACTTCATGCAAAGAACTGGGGACTCATTACCCAGGACAAGTGGGTTTTAAATATAGTGTCCCAAGGATACAGATTTCACTTCCACACGTTACCAACTCCAAGCGGTTAGCCGGATCTACCTCCAAATCAGTGGGCAGAGGCCCAAAAGCAAGTACTCTCTCTTAAGCATAGTGGCTATTCAGTTGGTTCCAGAAGAAGAAAAGGGACAAGGTTTCTACTCGAGATTCTTTCCTGGTACTCAGAAAAGACAATTCATGATGTCCTATCCTGGACCTGCCTACTCTGAACTTCTATTTGGTGATTCCAAAATTCAGGATGCTGACTCTTCACCAGTTGCTTCCTATGCTAAGCAAAGATGCCTGGTTGGCAACACTAAATTTAAAGGAAGCATATCTGTGCATCCCAATCAGGGAATCTTGCAGAAGATACCAACGCTTCAATGCAGGCTACACACACTGTCAGTTCTCTGCACTGCCCTTTGGCTTATCTACTGCGCCCAGGGTGTTCACAAAGTGCCTAGCTCCAGTTATTGCATTTTGCAAGCAAAGAAATATTCAAATATACCAATACCTGGACGATTGTCTAATTCAGGCAGAAAACCAGGACATGCTTTTGAATCATCTGGCTTTTCTACAAAGGGTGCTAACTTGTCTGGGGTACACCATAAACGAAAAGAAATCACACCTGGCACCCTGTCAACAAATTCTATTCCTGGAAGCAAGTTTGAACACAACTTCCCAGATGGCTTTCCTCACGCCAGAGAAACAAATTCACTTGACAACCTACTTCAAACAAGTGGCCACAAAAACACTGCTTATCTGCAAGGTAAATACTACAAGCCTTGGGATTCATGGCCTCCTCCATTCTTCTAATTCCATATGCAAGACTGCATATGAGGAAACTACAATGGTATCTAAAACGCCTATGGTGTCAACATTCTCAGGATCTAGAAGCAGTGATTCTTATCATTCCTTGTCTAAGCCTAGAGTCCCTTTGGCGGGCAGAGGCCTGCCACCAAAACAAGGGACTACCATTCACACTAACCCTGCCGCCCAAACCCTAACAACACAGACCCATCAGACTATGCATGGGGAGTGCACCTGGCAGGGTAGTGCATTCAGGGCAAATGGAACCCAAATCAAATGCACCTTCACATCAATCATAAAGAAATGTTAGCTGTACAGAATGCTCTTGACAGCCTTCAAAGACCACATTCTTCCAGGACATTTAATGGTTAAGACGGACAACACCACTGTTATGTGGTACATAAACAAGCAGGGGGTACACATTCTTACTCTGTCTGCAGACTAGCCATGGCATTGTGGAACACAGCCTTGAGCTACCAAGTGAATCTACAAGCTCAATTCCTGCCAGAAAAAAATAAATACACCAGCAGATGGACTAAGCAGAAACCTCATGGACCCACATGAGTGGAAACTGGGAACCAAGGATTTTCAACATGTTGACAAGCAAATGGGGGAGCCCAGATATATAGACCTTTTTGCCTCCCCCCAGAACTATCAATTGGAACAATTTTGCGCAAGTACTCCCCACAGACAAGCTTGGAAGGTGGATGATCTGTCCTTCAGCTGGAAAAACCTATCAGTTTATGTCTTTCCTCCTCTGCCTCTGCTCTCTAAAGTACTACTAAAGATCAAACAAGACAAACCAAGGATGATTTTGATTGCATCAGCCTGACCACGCCAACACTGGTACCCCCTCCTGCGTAGTGTCACTGTTGGCCCCATGGCACCTGCCTCAGACTCCTACCCTGCTGTCTCAGCAGGAGAACCAGATTCCGCACCTTCAGCTTCAAACACTGAACCTAGCAGCCTGCCTAATTACCTAAGCTCTCCTTTACCATCCCTCAGTAAACCAGTGATGGATGTCATTTTAGAGCAAGGGGGCCTAGTTCTAGAAAATCTTATGCTGAAAAATGGAAAAGATTCTGTGCCTGGAACCAATCTCAAGGGATGAGCACTGCAGTGCCCAATTTATATCAGATTTTACAATACTTAACTGAGATGCTTCACAAGGGCCTGTCTTTTTCCTCAGTAAAAATTCACGCCTCAGCCATTTCAGCTCATTATAACAGAACCTCCCCTCTTCTCTCATCCACTGCTCAGGCAGTTCCTCAGGGAGGCCAAAAATGTAAGACCACCCAGGAGAGCTCCAACTCCATCCTGGGACCTTAACTTTATATTGGAGAAACTCACCCTTCCTCCTTTCGAGCCAGCTGCCACTGCAGATTTAAAATTCCTTTCTTGGAAAACAGCTTCCCTATTAGCCATCACTTCAGCAAGAAGGGTATCTGAATTACAGGCCCTTATGGCATTGGAGCCTTTCATCATCTTTCATGCGGGCAGGGTGTCCCTCAGGACCAATCCCTCTTTTATGCCAGATGTGGTATCCAGTGTAGTCTTTAATCAGTCCATTCATTTGCCAGCCTTCTTTCCTAATCCACAGAACAAAAGGGAACAGTTACTGCACTCCTTAGATGTGCACGGACAACTTTAGATTCTACTTGGGCAGGTCTAAACCTCAAAGGAAATATGAACAACTGCTGGTGGTAATTGCTGCAGGGATGGGGGGAAGGCTATTTCAAAGCAAAACATTTCCAAATGGATAGGCCATTGCATTCATTTCTGATATAAACACCATGGAAAACCTATCCCACAAGGGAGCAGACCCCACTCAACCAGGGCTGCATCTACCTCTACAGCCTTTCTCAGAGACATACCTACCAGGGACATCCTAGAAGCTGCTATCTGGAGTTCTGTACATACTTTCACCAAGCATTACCATTTGCCAATTTTCTCTAAATCCAGAGCTGGCTTTGCCACTGCAGTCTTGCAGGGCCTTATAGCTGGTCCTAATGCTATATAAATTCCTCCTCCCATCCTTAGCTTTGGGAATCTACCCAAATGTAATGACTGCACAGTGAAACATGAAGAACATAGTACAGTTGTGTACACTTACTATAAATGTAGATGTTCGAGTGTATTCACTGTTGCAGTCCTGGTTACCCTCCCTTCAGCCCCCTGACTTTTTTTGGCTATACCTCTTCTCTCCTTTTCAATGCTTAAAAGCTTTTTGGTGTGTTTGCTTTTTTGTTTGAGGTATAACCTCGAATATTTATAGATTTAATTGCTTCCCATTAGGGGGGCACCTGACATCTGGGGCAAGAAAAACTGATGTAATGACGTCGGCTGCATGTTTTATACCCCTGACGTCAAGGAAGAAGAGACAGCAACTGACAATAGGACCCAAGACTTTGTTAGTCAGGCCGACTGTGGGTACTGCAAGCAGATAGTCCAAATGTAATGACTACAACAGTGAATACACTCAAACATCTACATTTATGGTAAGTGTACACCACTGTACTTTCTTGCTTGTTGTAACTTGTTTTGAGCCATCACAATTAGGAAGAATAAATTAGCAAACAAAAAAAAAAAGTTCCAGAGAATTAAGTACCTTACAAGAAAGCAGCAATAATATCGAAAATACGACAAAGGCACAAACACAGCTAAAGCTGTGGTAGTTTATTCAGAGTATGCAAAGTAAGTGCTTTCATGTCCATTTAAATGGAAGTTGAGATGGAATGCTTACGAAGTCTGAAGAAGCGTCATTTGGACGTGAAAGTGCTTGCTGTATATACTCTGAATAAACTACCACAGCTTTAGCTGTATTTGTGCCTTTCTTGTCATATTTTGGATATAAATTAGACAACCTGCTGTGTAGGTGGCATGGAGTATGTAAAAGGTTTAGTCTTAAGTTAGTAATCTTAATTTCAGCTAGTATGACTAGGTGTCATAGGTACCAACTAGAGAGATGTGTGTAAGTGGTCAAACCCAGTTCACCCATCTTGGTAAAAGGAGTGAGGTGCAGTCTGCTTGTTTATTGCCTCTTAAAGAGGTAAAGTAGGGAAATCACCCCAAAAGGTGAACCAGGGAATGGTATGTATGCACAAAGTAGGTAGGCACTACAGAATCCACCAGTATGCTTCAATGAATAAGAAAATTCTAAAAACTAAAATACCTGCAGCACAATATCCCCAATCAGATATAGACAAATCATTAGCAATGACACACAACACTGCAGTGGCGCTGATATTAATTAATACAAACATCTAAGCACATATTTATGCAGGCTAACTAGACTTTCTGCACCCTATCCCACCACACACAACTGTTAGCAAATTAGTCTCTCTAAGGTTGCACAAAATCAGAGATTAGTGTACTATGAGGTTTCAAATGAACCCTGCTGAGAGTCCCTGCTATATGTAATTTTTTTTGTTTTTTTACAGTCTGTGTGAATCTTTACAAGACATTCGCTCCTCTTTCCTAAAAAAAACATTCTGGTTTGGGCTCATGCCTGACAGATGGGAAAATCCTAGTGCCCTGGTATTTTACTTGAGTCATTTGATAAGTTTTGTTCAGGATATGCTATGAAAAAGTAAAAGTTTACAATGTACAGAGGACTAAAGATTTTTGTAATTTGGTTAAGTATATTATTCCGGAGGAATCTTGTATTTTATTACCTGTCCAATTTCTGATCAAAAGGTGACAGTCCTACCGTGTGCATTTAGTTTTGCTGGCCTTTACTCCCTTTCTTAATTTTTATAGGGTGTTAAGCATATAATTTGTGTTAGATTGTTAAATAATATTTTTCTCTTGGGTACTGAGAATGCTGCTGCTATTGTGTTCCTTAATACCATTTAACTCATTACAGCTGAGTGACGTCTCCAGGTGTTTCTGCAGTTGCCTCCTACTGCTCCTCTAGGCGTCAGATATTGTCTGTTCATATTTGCATTAATAATTCCAAAACCATGCAACATACAAAGTATCAGAATATTTTGTCTTGAAGCATGCATGATGGCAAACACAATTGTATTGATATATCACTTCTGTCAGAGTATTTGTTAGGTCTGTAAGGTGATAACTTTATTTTTTAAAGGCTGAACCCACACCCACTGGGAGTTAAAGGTACATACTCAAAAGACCTCTGTGTCACTGGACAGCGGGCTGTTGTCTTAGTGGCTAAAACCTTGTGTTTAGAGGTGCAGTGTTCAAGGGTCAGTCCAAATTTCTTGTCACTGCCAGTGTGAATTTACATATTCCCCTTTTGTCAGTGGGGGTTTTCGCTACCTCCTCAAAAATGTATTTACTGTTTTTATGGTAACAGTAAATACATTTTGGGATGGGTGTGTGCGCTAGTGATGCTAACTGGTTCATTCTGATATCCAGTCTTGTGTTTTACACTTTGTAGCAAAATGGAGTGAGACATTTGTTGTAGTGTATGGCAGCTGGAACTTGAGTTGAACCAATGTCTTGAATGTAATTTCAGCGATGAACATGGTCTACTGAGCTCTGATTTTCCCACCACTGTCATACCCAGAGGATTATTATTGCCTGCATTATTTTCAAGAATTTTGGATGTATAAGCAGTATTTTGTTTTGTGTTTATTGTAAATTTATCAGTTTGCTTTTTGTTTTCTCTATAATATTGCTATTTGGGGATCCCTTCCCCTATGTTTTGTTTGTATAAAATGACTTTTGGTCAGTGTAATTACCTGCTTGGCAGCACTGAGCTAGATGTTGAGAATGTGGAGGGAGCTGATTTGTAGGGCATGTATCCGATGAAGTCTTTTCTTCCATTTTGACCCATGCAAGGGTAGCTTTGGATTCTTGAGGAGGAATTGCACTAAACATGTTTTTATGTGCGTCAGTGGAGCAGCAGGTAACAGGCTCATCATTGGTGCTAGATGAGACAGCACCTATTGAAAATAGTAAGGGAAGAAGTTTTGCTCTGCCAAATTTCCACTAGTAGTAAAGCCACTCCTGGTGTCCCCTGAAAAGAGGCCACCAGCGTAGTAGGACTAAAGGTAAACAATTAAAATGTGGTCTTTGTACTTTGTCAATGAAATTGTAACCTTTTCCCTGTGCATGGCTTTAATATTTGTGTTTGGTTGATGTTTAGAATTTATTTTTATAAACAACCCCCCCCCCCTGTTGGAGGTACATAGTTCAAGTGCATTTCTACTGGCATATAGCTTTGCACGTGTTGAAGGTGTGGTTTTAATGTAGTAGGTATGTCACTAGTAGGTGCGGAGTATCATTAATTACCAAAGAGAGCTCTGGTGTGTTTAACATTCTTCTGGAGTAATGCTGACTTTTTTTTTTAAATCCCCTTTTGCATTTAATTCTGATTCTTTTATTTTTGTGCAGAATTGTGTGTGTTTTGTCTGTCTCACCGTTATGGTTTTGTATTACTTGCATTCCCATTCAAATTATTGTAGATTAGACTTTGGTTCTCACTGTAGTAACGTAACATCATGGCATGGTTGTTAAGGTTTCTGCTACACATCTCCAAGGTGTGTGGTTAGTTTCTGATCTCTGTTCCCTTCTTTGTGCAGATTTCCATGTAGATAGAAAAGAATTTTGGACTGTCGTCAGCTTTGTCTAAGGGAGGGTTGGGTGGGTGTGTGCAGTAATACTGGTGGATTGTAATGACAGAAGTCTGAAGTGGCCTTTTATTTTTGACATTTATTTGAAATGGGGTGGTTATTGGTTCGTACATTTTGTTTCATTGCTTATTAAACGAATGTTTAAAACTACAAATTTAAAACATGTTCTAACAAGCAGTACTGTATTATACAAGGAATATAATTTAATACAATCAGGAAAGTGAAGCAAAGAATAAATACGTGTATGCATGGCCCTAAAAATGTGTGCAAGGAGTCTGTTTTGAAAACAGCCCAAAGGTAAACTCAAATGTTCATCGTGCATACAGCTGCAGTAATCACAGATGGGTTCTCTGCCGTCAGGCGGGTCCTCGGTCGGCCGAATTCCAAAGTCTAGGTCCGACGTCGGTTGTTGACGCTTTCTTTCCTGACGTCAATGAGGCAGGGTATATAAGACACAGCCGACGCCATTTTCTTCAGTCTTTTTTGCCGCGCGGTGCCCGAAGCAGAAGCAGTTCGCAAGTGCCGGTCGGCCAGCTCCTGAATTTACAAAAAATTGGAAACCGAAGTCTTCTTTAAAGCTAAGTACCCCGTTGAGGAAACTTTTCTTGCCTCAGACCGATGTCAGAAAAAGTTAACAATTGTATTTCTTGTGGGAAGCAAATACCGCATAAGGATTTCCATTCCCTCTGCATACCTTGTTTAGGCCCAGACCACGACGTCTCGGGCTGTTGCTTTTGCGCTACTTTCAATAAACGCACTATTAAGCGTCGGGCGGAGTTCGCCCAACAACTTTTTGGTAAAGCCTTTGATTATAAAATGTCGTCGGAGACTCCGACTACCGTTTTGTCCAAAAAAAACACAAGGACAAGGACCGACACTCGAGGTCAGCGGTCTCCACCGACACCACGCCAAAACCGGCTACACGTGGTCCGGTTCTCAGCGAGACGCCTATGCAGTCCCTGGCTACCGACGACACTTCTTTGGCGGTGTCTTCTGTAACCGAGACCGCAGGTACCTCGGCCCATACCCAGACTACAACCACCAAAGCCACTGTGTGTGTTGAGCCTCCTAATGTGGACAGGTCCACTTCCACCCATGGTGTCTTTAGACCCTCATCTTCCTTTTCCATTAAGGCCTTTACTAAGTCCAAATCAGCCAGGCATCCCAAGAGGCCTGTTGCACAGGGCCCATCTCCAGGCCCCATGCCTAAAAGGCAGATGCTTAAAATGGCTGAGGATTTAATTACTCTTATCAGGGGTTCCCAACCCCCTCCAGACAAGAGACCCAGAGTGGAGGAAGATTCTCCCTCTTCTGATCAGGGCTCCATTTTTCAGAACATTCTGATGTAGAGGAACACTCTTACTCCCCTTTTGAAGATTCTGATGCAGAGCAGTCCATTCCTTCTGTATCTCCTCCAGAGGATTTTTCTTTTGGGGAAACCTTGCACACCTTGAGGGAACACTTCCATTGGGAAGGCCAGTACTTTTCTGATTCCAAGAAAAGACTTAGGGAATTTCTTTTGTTACCTCAACACAGACCTCTGGCGATACCTCCTGTCTTGGATATACTTGATGATGTTTATTCGGAGGCTTGCCTTAATCCGGATTCCCTGCCTCCTGCCCCAGTCAAGCCTGATAGGTACTACAGAGTTCCTAACTCCCACCAATTTCTTTACAAAAGCCATAATGCTGACCCTGAAACCATTTCTCAAGGCCCCAAGGGAATGAAGGCCTCTACTGCTAAGAATCCACTACCTTCCAAAAGAGAGTCAAGACCCTTAGAAAGGTGGGGAAAAAAGGTATATACCTCGGCCACCCTAGCTATGAGGGCCTTAAATTGACAGTTTCATATGCTTAAATATCAGCAGATGTCCTTCAAGAATGCAACTGCAGTCCTGACATATGGGTTGTCCTGCCTCAGGCAGCCCCTCGGTCGGCCGGATTCCAAAGTCTAGGTCCAGCGTCGGCTGTTGTCGCTTCTTCCCCGACGTCAGAGCGGCTGGGGTGTAAAATCATCAGCCGATGCCATCTTCTTCAGTCTTTCTTGCCGTGCAGTGCCCGAAGCAGAAGCAGTTCGCAAGTGCCGGTCGGCCAGCTCCTGTGTTTTCAGTTACCAAATTCATCAAAAAGCTAAGTACCCCGTTGGGGAACCTTTTCTTGCCTCAGCCGATGTCAGATAAAACTGCAAAAGTTAATAATTGTTTGTCTTGTGGTAAACAAATACCTCATAAGGACTTCCATTCTTACTGCCTTTCCTGCCTGGGCCCAGACCACGACGTGTCGGCCTGTGCTGCCTGTGCTTGCTTCAATAAGCGCACACTTAGGCACCGGGCAGAATTTGCTGAAGGCTTTTTTGGGGAAAATTACTCCTATATCATGCCGTCGGAGCTTCCGACAGCACACGTTTCCAAAAAACGGAAGGACCGGGACCGACCTTCACAGCCCGCGACTTCCACCGACACCACGCCTAAGCCTACCGCGAGTGTATCAGTCTCTTCGGAGGCGGTAATTCAACCACTCCAGGTCGACGATACCGTTTTACCACACACTACGGTCCCGGAGGCTTCCTCGGTGCCGGTTGTTGTTTTCCCTCCTGAAACCGAAGCCCAAGATTTGCCTGACACCATACCGGTGGACAAAGTTACTCCAGCACGTGGGACAGTTAGGCCTCCTGTACCTATGTCCATCAAGGCCTACACACATGCTAAGGCTGCCAGCCAGGCTAAGTCTGACCCTCCTAAATTTTTTTCCCAGACTCCTACCTCGGATAAACAGATCTTGACTTTAGCTGCAGATCTAATTTCTTTAATCAGGGGCTCTCAGGCTCATCCAGACAGAGGTTCTCAGCCGCCTACAGACAAAAGGCCTAGGGTTGAGCAGACAGATACCCTTTCCTCAGATGAAGCCTCTGGTGAGTCAGGCCTTTCAGATTCCCAGGAAGAACCCTTCCCGACCTACGAGGATTCTGATACAGATGAATCCATTCCCTCTGCCTCTCCTCCTGAGGATATTTCTTTCGGGGAAATTCTCCACTCCATGAGAGAGCATTTTCAGTGGCAGGGCCAGGATTTCTCCGACTCAAGGAAGGTCCGAAGCCTTTTCCTGAAGTTACCCCAGCACAGGCCTTTAGCTATTCCCCCAGTGTTAGATGTATTGGATGATGTGTACACAGACTCCAGTACATCTCCTGATTCTCTCCCGCCTGTTCCTGTCAAGCCAGACAGATATTACAGGGTTCCTGAAACTCATAAGCATCTCTTTAAGGCCCACTCTGTTGATCTAGAAACTATTTCTCAGGGGCCCAAAGGAGTGGCCACTTCCTCGACCAATCCTTTGCCCGCAGACAGGGAATCTAGGTCCCTGGAGAGGTGGGGTAAGAAAGTTTATACCTCTACCACCCTTGCCATGAGGGCTCTTAACTGTCTTTTTCATATGTTTCAGTATCAAGATTTTCTGATGGGTGATTTGCAGAAAAAGTTAGCCCCTCCTTAGCCTTTAGATAGAAAGGCTTTGCAGGATTTGGCTCATAATACTCAGTAGGTTCGCAATCATTTTCTTCAGTGTGGTTATGATGCACTGGAAGCTTCATGTAGGGCAGCTATGACAGGGTCCGTCATACGTAGACATGCTTGGTTGAAAGAACAGTCATTGCCAGATCATGTTAAAGTAAAGCTTCTAGATGCACCTCTGGAAAAAGACAAGCTATTTGGTGTAATGCACAGGGTGTGTTGAAATCAATTGAGGAAAAGGCTAAATCAGTGCAAACAGTCAAAGATTTCCTCCAGGTTCAGCCACCAAGGTTCAGCAGGAATTGGCCTTCGAAGAATTGGTCTTTTCCAGACAATGACAAGTTTCAAAGGGAAAATGCAGGCGTGCTCGAGGTAGAGGGCAATACCGAGGCTTCTACAGGGGCCGCCAATGGCAACCAACTAATCAGAGAAGTGGCGCAAGGACTCCCACTGCTCCACAGAGACAATCACAATGACTTGACTTTGACACCGCCGACCAAGGCTCAAAGAGAAGCCCCTTTAGGCGGAAAGTTATCCTTATTTTCAAAATATTGGCACGTTTTTACAAAGGACGGATGGATTTTGAACATAATAGACAAAAGTTACAGGTTCCACTTCCATACCTTACCAACAAGGCAAGGCATGCCAAACCTGCCACACAATCAAAGGGCAGAGACACTCATACAAGTTGCAAAGCTGCTACAAATCAAAGCAATAGAAAAGGTTCCTCCTCAGGAACAAGGCCAGGGATTCTACTCAAGACTGTTCCTTGTTCCAAGAAAAGAAAAGCAATGGAGACCTACACTGGACTTGTCCGCTCTAAACACCTTTCTCATTGTGCCAAAATTCAAAATGCTGACGTTACAGCAACTTCTTCCCATGCTGGGCAAGGGGTATTGGCTGGTTACTCTGGACCTCAAGGAGGCATACCTGCATGTCCCAATCAGACACAGTTGCAGAAGATACCTCAGATTTCTTGCAGGGTCAGAGCATTATCAATTCTCAGCATTGCCGTTTGGCTTATCTACTGCGCCCAGAGTATTCACGAAATGCCTGGCATCAGTAATTGCACATTGCAGACTCCAGGGGATACAAATTTACCCTTACCTGGACGACTGCCTTATACAAGTGGACAGCAAACAAGCCTTGATAAGAAACTTGGACTATGTCATACACTTACTACAGGCTTTGGGATACACAGTCAACATTCAAAAATCAAGACTACTGCCATCCCAACAAATAATTTTTCTAGGAGCCAAACTGGACACAAACTCACAAATGGCTTTCCTCACTGAAGAAAAACAAGAACAATTACCAGATTACTTCAAAAGCCTAGCAAAGCTCACCCAGATGACTGCAAGGAAAATCCTGCAGGCCCTGGGTTTCATGGCATCTTGCATTCTTCTGATTCCACTGGCAAGACTACACATGAGAAAACTGCAATGGTACCTAAAAAGTTTATGGTCTCAACACAGCCACAACTTAGAGGAAATTATACCACTCATTCCATGTCTTCAAAAGGAATTTTTGTGGTGGGCACAAGCAAGTCAATTAAACAAAGGCATGTCTTTCAACAAACCTCAAGCAAGTCAAACCATTACAGCAGACGCCTCAGATCATGGATGGGGGGCGCACATGGAAGGCAGATGCATGCAAGGGCAGTGGGCTCCCCGGGATATGCATCTGCACATAAATCAAAAAGAGATGTTGGCAGTGATTCATGCAATCAAGGCCTTCGGAAAATTTCTTCAGCTAGGTCATCTGCTAATAAAGACAGACAACACCACTGTCATGTGGTACATAAACAAACAGGGAGGCACTCATTCTTATCCCCTCTGCAGACTAACAATGACTCTTTGGGAAAAGGCCCTGAAACTGAACTTACAGTTGCAATCCCAGTTTGTTCCAGGCAAGGACAATGTTCTGGCGGACAGTCTAAGCAGAAACATTTGACCCGCGCGAATGGATGCTGCATCCAGACATTTTTCGCAAATAACTCGTGCGTGGGGAAGGCCGGACATAGATCTCTTTGCCTCTCACCTCAATCATCATCTAAAGAAGTTCTGTTCGAGGACACACCATCCTCAAGCCTGGAGAATGGATGCTCTCTCCTTCAGCTGGAATTCTCTGACAATCTACGCATTCCCACCTCTACCATTAATGACCAAGGTGTTACTGAAGATCAAAGCAGAGCAACCAAAAGGTATTTTGATAGCTCCAGACTGGCTAAGGCAGCACTGGTATCCATTACTAAGGAGCATATCTCGCACCAAGCCGTGGCCCCTGCCTCAATGGCCTGTGCTTCTAACTCTGCACAATTACAGGACTGTTCATCCCAACCTGCAAACATTGCAGCTGACAGCTTGGAGGGTTCCATGACTTCTACCCATATCTCTCTCTCCAAAAAAGTTCAAGAGATCCTACTGGAAGCACGCAGACCTTCCACCAGAAAAACTTATTCAGCCAAATGGAAGAGATTCATCACCTGGAATGCCAACAAGGGTCAGGATGTATCAGTAATAAACATGCCACAGATACTAGAATACTTGGCAGAAATGTTTCATAGTGGCCTTTCATATTCTTCCATAAAAATACACGCTTCAGCAATCTCAGCAAAATACAACTGTGATCCACCTGTGTTTTCACATCCTTTGCTAAGACAGTTTCTAAGAGGGATAAAGAATATCAAACCTCCCAGGAAACCACCAGTGCCTGCATGGGACCTCAACTTCGTCTTGGAAAAATTAACTCTTCCTCCTTTTGAGCCAGCAGCATCTTCAGAGATGCAATTTCTCTCCTGGAAAACAGTTTTCCTGTTGGCAGTTACCTCAGCAAGAAGAGTCTTGGAGATACAGGCCCTCATGGCAGTACCTCCATTCCTCAGTTTTCATCAGGACAGAGTTTCTTTAAGAACCAATCCTTCATTCATGCCAAAAGTGATATCCAGAGTGTCTCTAAATCAAGCAATTCACCTGCCTACTTTTTTTCCCAATCCTCAAAATAAAGGAGAAAAGCTGCTGCACACTTTGGACATACACAGACAATTACGCTACTACTTGGACAGAACAAAGGTCAACAGAAAGTCTGACCAACTGTTTGTAGCTTACGCTGCTGGAGTGCAAGGAAAGGCAATTTCCAAACAAACAATTTCAAAATGGATTGGACACTGCATCAGATTCTGTTATTCTTTCCATGGAAAAGGTGTGCCAGCCAATATCAGGCCACACTCCACCAGAGCTATAGCCACCTCCACAGCCTTTCTAAGAGGGGTGGCTACAAAGGACATTCTAGAAGCTGCTACACGGAGCTCCGTGCATATATTTTCCAAACACTACAACCTGCCTTTATACTCCAGATCCCGAGCAGGCTTTGCTTCGGCAGTCCTGCAGGGTATTTTAGCTACACCATCTTTTTCTTAGATCCTACCACCCCCAGCTTGGCTATGGTATTCTACCCATATGTCAGGACTGCAGTTGCATTCTTGAAGGACATAGTACAGTTTTGTACCTACCATAAATGTAGATGTCCGATAGATATGCAACTGCAGTCAGGTTTACCCTCCCTCCTACCCCTCAGTAATTTACCTTTTTGGGTCCACTACCCCTTTTCCAACTTAGCTGGGGATAGCTTTTATGGTGTATCTGTTTATTGCTATTATGCATGTCTGGCATTTTATGCATTCTCTAAATTTAGCCTTCCTTGGAGGGCACCTGGCATCTGGGGCAAGAAACACTGAAGAAGATGGCGTCGGCTGATGATTTTATACCCCAGCCGCTCTGACGTCGGGGAAGAAGCGACAACAGCCGACGCCGGACCCAGACTTTGGAATCCGGCCGACCGAGGGGCTGCCTGAGGCAGGACAAACCCATATGTCAGGACTGCAGTTGCATATCTATTGGACATCTACATTTATGGTAGGTACAAAACTGTACTTTTCTGTTATCACAATTAAGGAATAAAATGTCTCAACCTGAACAACCAGATTTGAAGGAGTTGCAGGATTTGATGCACAGTGCAGAACAAGTGGGTAAACGCACCTTACAATGTGGCTATGATGCCCTAGAGGCCTCAAGTAGAGCTGCTGTTACAGGATCAGTCATTTGTAGACATGCCTGGCTTAGGGAACAAATCTTGCCTGATCATGTGGAAGCTAAACTACTAGATGCTCCTTTAGAAAAGGATGTGCTATTTGGTACTAATGCTGAGGAGATGCTACAGAAAATGGAAGAAAAAGACAAATCTATGCAAACTGTCAAAGCTTTTCTACAGGTTCAACCACCATGTTTTAGCAGAAATTGGCCTTCTAAAAACTGGTCCTTTCCAGCCACGGACAAGCCCCAAAGAGGTAGATACAGGCGCACAAGGGGCAGAGGACAATCACAAGGATCATATAGAGGCAGGCTATGGCAAACTCCAGCACCAAGAGGTGGCGAAGACAGTGCACAACAATACAGGAAACAAACCCAATGACTTCCTCCTTTCCATGCCAAGCAAATCTCAGCTGGCAGCACCCTTGGGAGGAAAGCTGGCATTATTTACAAGAAATTGGCATATTGTCACAACAGACAAATGGATCCTGGATGTTATAAACAGAGGCTACAGATTTCATTTTCACACGCTTCCAAAAATGAGAGGCATGCCAAACCTGCCACACAATCAAAGGGCAGAGGCACAACTACAAATTTCAAAGCTCATAGACATGAAAGCTATTCAAGAGGTACCTACTCACGAACAAGGTCAAGGTTTTTATTCCAGGCTATTTCTGGTACCAAGGAAAGGAACTGACTGGAGACCCATTTTGGAATTATCCATCCTAAACACATTCTTACTCGTACCAAAATTCAAGATGCTCACATTACAGCAGCTTCTTCCCATGCTGGGCAAGGAGTTTTGGCTGGTAACATTGGACCTCAAGGAGGCATACCTGCATGTCCCAATCAGACAAAGCTGCAGAAGATACCTCAGATTTCTTGCAGGTTCAATTCACTATCAATTCTCTGCATTGCCCTTTGGCTTATCTACTGCGCCCAGAGTATTCACGAAATGCCTGGCATTAGTAATTGCCTACTGCAGACTTTAAGGGATACAAATTTACCCTTATTTGGACGACTGCCTGATCCAAGTGGACAGCAAGCACATACTTCTGGAACATCTGGCGTATGTAACATGGTTACTGAATTCCCAGGGATACACAGTCAACAAAGAGAAATCCAGGCTAACACCATCTCAGAAAATAACTTTCCTGGGTGCCAACTTGGACACAAACACCCAGATGGCCTATCTTACGCCAGAAAAACAGGGGCAACTAACTCAGTACTTCAAAATACTATCAAATTGTACCAGGCTTACTGCAAGGAAAATCCTGCAGGCTCTGGGCTTCATGGCATCTTGCATTCTTTTAATCCCATGTGCAATGTTGCATATGAGGAATCTTCAGTGGTACCTAAAAAAACCTATGGTCTCAACACAGCCACAGTTTGGAAACAATGATACCAATAATTCCATGTTTGCAAAAGGAATTTCTATGGTGGGCCCAAGCATGTCAAACAAACACAGGTCTCCCATTCTGCAAGCCTCAAGCAAATCAAGTCATCACAACAGACGCCTCAGATTACGCCTGGGGGGGCGCACATGACAGACAGGTGCATTCAGGGCAAATGGTCCCAAAAGGAAAAGCACATTCACATCAATCTGAAAGAAATGCTTGCAGTGATAAATGCAATTACAGCTTTCAAGGACCTCCTGCATCCAGGACAATTATTGATAAGAACAGACAACACCACAATAATGTGGTACATAAACAAACAAGGAGGAACACATTCATACCCCCTGTGCAGACTAGCCATGACACTTTGGAACTTGGCCCTGGAATGGCAAATCGAACTTCAGGCTCAGTACTTGCCAGGTTTGGAAAACACGCTGGCAGACAATCTAAGCAGAAATATGACAGATCCACACAAATGGAAGTTGCATCCTCAAGTGTTTACAAAGATAATCCAAGCGTGGGGGAGGCCAGACATAGATCTCTTCGCCTCCCACAGGAATCATCAATTGGAAAAGTTCTGTTCAAGGACCTTTCATCCAAAGGCCTGGAGAGTGGACGCCCTTTCATTCAGTTGGACAGCATGGACAGTTTACGCTTTCCCACCTCTGCCTCTTCTGCCCAAGGTACTCTTGAAAGCAAGAGCAGACAGACCGAAGATGTTACTGATTGCTCCAGACTGGCCAAGACAACACTGGTACCCACTCCTGAAGAGCCTAACACATACTCCTCCCTGGTCCCTACCTCTAATGCCTCTTCTGATGACTCAGCACAGCTACAAAACTCTTCACAGTCAGCTGAAAACACTCAATCTCGCTGCATGGAAAATTCCTTAACACCACAACAGACCCTACTCCCCAAAGAGGTGCAGGATGTCATTTTGGAGGCCAGAAGGCCATCTTTTAGAAAGGCTTACTCCGCAAAATGGAAACGGTTTTGCTCTTAGAATGAGAAAAAAGGCCAGAACCCAGAAAACTGAATTTGCCTCAGGTATTACAGTATCTAGCTGAGTTGCTGAACAGTGGACTTTCATTTTCCTCCATAAAAATCCATGCCTCCGCCATTTCTGCAGAATTCAACACGGATCCACCCTTATTCTCTCACCCACTCTTAAGACAGTTCCTCAGAGGGGCTAAGAATATAAGGCCACCAAGGAAACAACCAATACCAGCCTGGGATCTTAATTACATTCTAGAATAATTAACATTGCCTCCCTTTGAACCAGCTGCCTCAACAGATTTGCAATATTTGTCCTGGAAAACAGCCTTCCTTCTGGCCATTACTTCAGCTCGTAGGGTTTCGGAACTACAAGCCCTCATGGCTGTGCAGCCCTTTCTCATCTTCCATCAGGACAGGGTTTCCCTTCGAACCAACCCGTCATTTATGCCTAAAGTGGTATCCAGGGTAGCTTTAAATCAAGCCATACACTTACCTACCTTTTACCCCATTCCTCAAAACAAAGGGGAAAGGCTGCTACACTCCTTAGACATCCATAGACAGCTACGTTATTATTTGGACAGAACAAAGCCTTTCAGGAAATCAGACCAACTTTTTCCTATGCTGTAGGAGCTCAAGGGAAGCCAGTTACAAAACAGACAATTTCAAAATGGATAGGCCACTGCATACGGTTTTGTTACTCCTATCATGGAAAATCTGTCCCTACAGGCATCAGATCCCACTCCACCAGGGCCACAGCTACCTCTACAGCCTTCCTCAGAGGAGTTCCTACCAAAGATATTTTGGAGGCAGCCACTTGGAGTTCTGTGCATACCTTCACAAAACACTACCACCTGCCTTTATATTCCAAAACTAGAGCAGGCTTTGCCACTGCTGTGTTGCAGGACATTCTGGCTCATCCCAGTTCCACCTAGTGCCTACCACCCTGTGCGTAGCTTTGGGATTCTACCCATCTGTGATTACTGCAGCTGTATGCACGATGAACATAGTACAGTTTTGTACCTACCATAAATGTAGATGTTCGAGGGCTAATACAGCTGCAGTACAGTTTTCCCTCCCTCCTTCCCCTCTTGGTAAAGGCCTAGGGCCTAACCCCTCTTCATACAACCTGATTGGGTTATCCTTCTATGGTATATTTGCTTGCAACTACTGATTTTTGATTATATTGCATTGCATGTATATAAATATAATTTATGTATTGCCTTCCTTCTGGGGGCACCTGACATCTGGGGCAAGAAAGACTGAAGAAAATGGCGTCGGCTGTGTCTTAAATACCCCTGCCTCATTGACGTCAGGAAAGAAAGCGACAACAACCGACGCCGGACCTAGACTTTGGAATTCGGCCGACCGAGGACCCGCCTGACGGCAGAGAACCCATCTGTGATTACTGCAGCTGTATTAGCACTCGAACATCTACATTTATGGTAGGTACAAAACTGTACTTTCTCCACTAGCCAGATGCATTTCTGTGAATGTGGGTTTTCATGCGGATTCAATGAATGCGAGTTTTGCCATTTCAATAAATGTGAGTTTCAAGGAAGAAAAGTTTACTGCTCATGCTAAGTCTCTCTTCCTTGTGAGACTGTATTGTTTATTTAGCAAATGGCTATCTGTTTTTTTTTGCTATTTTATTTCAATATCTGTAATCACTGTAGAAGCGAATATGCATGGTAACTGGTGAGAAATAACCAAATAATGGAACATTGGAGTGGCTGAGGAGGGGGCTGCTTCTGGTGTGAGGGGGTTGCTGCTGGAGGGGTTGCTGGGGAGAGGGGGTTGCTGCTGAAGGGGCTGCCCTGGGGGGTTAGTCTATTACCCTGCTAGGGCCCTATTAGACCATGATCCGGCTCTGGTATTTAAAGTAGAAAATACGTATGCAAAGGTAGTTGCAGTTTAACTACATTACAAGGTATCCTTTTTTCCCATGCATTTAAATAATTTAAGGAAATGACTGGACTGGCTTTCTTTGGGAATGACTCTGTGGGTGTGGCTCAAATAGGGGTGTTTCATGAGTGTGATGTGGGTGGGGCTTAAGGGGCGCCAGAGCACTACTTCGCCTAGGGAGCCATTTCAGCTAAGGCCGGCCCTGCCTATGAGGGCTCTGATGCAGAGGATTCCAATCCCTTCTGTCAGGATTCCATTCCACAGTCCAAAAAGAGAGACTGGGAATTTTTAAACATGCCTCAGCACAGGCCTCTAGCTATCCCTCCTGTTCTGGAAATTGTAGATAATGTCTTCATGGAATCCAGTCTTACCCCTGATACTTTGCCACCAGCTCCCAGGAAACCTGACAGATATTGCAGAGTACCTGACTCACAAATTCCTATTTTAAGAATCTTACTGCGAATCCAGAGACCATTTCCCAGGGACCTAAAGCATTAAGGCTACTACAGCCAAAAACCCTACCCCTTTGGGCAGGGATTCTAGGGCTTTAGACAGATGGAGTAAGAAGATATATACCTCTGCTGCTCTTGCCATCAGGGCTTTAAATTGCTAGTTTCACATGTTAAAGTATCAGCAACATATCATGGAACTAATTAAACAGAAAAGTGTTGATTCCTGATTGTGCAGAACATAAAGATTTACAAGAGTTAATGCATTCTGCTAACCAAGTTGGAAAACATACTTTGCAATGTGGTTTTGATGCCTTAGAAGCATCTTGCAGGGTTGCTGTCACTGGGTCTGTTCTTAGAAGGCATACTTGGCTTAAGTAACAAATCTTGCCCAGACCATGTTAAAGCAAAATTACTAGATGCTCCATTAAACCATGAACGTCTGTTTGGCACTAAAGCAGAAGTCGTCCTCAAAAAGATGGAGGAAAAAGCTAAATCTATGCAAACTGTTAAAGATTTCCTACACGGACAGCCGCCTAGGTTTAGTAGGCATTGGCCTTCTAAAAACTGGTCTTTTCCAGTCTCTCCCAGACCTTCTCAGTCCAAACCAAGGGGCAGCAGACCACCAGGACTACAGTCTCAGGATATGTACAGATCTAAACAATGGAGTGCTCCCACCTCAAAAACAGGGAGTAGTAAGCCACCATCCTATGGAAGAAGTTCACAATGACTTGTCCTTCATCCTTCCAAGCCTTGCCCAAGTACTTGCACCATTAGGAGGAAAGCTAGCCCTGCACGCAGAAAACCGGGAGTACATTACCCAGGACAGATGGGTCTTGAACAATGTATCCCAAGGATACAGATTCTACTTTCACTTACTGCCAACACCAAGCGGGTGGCCAGACTTCCACCCCCAAACCAGTGGGAAAAGGCCTGAAAGCAAGTACTTTTTCTTCTCAGTATCAAGGCTATTCAACCTGTCCCAGCAGAGCAAAGGGTACAAGGTTTTTACTCCAGACTGTTTCTGGTACCCAGAAAAGAAAACTCTTGGCACCCTATCCTGGATCTGTCTTTTCTCAACACCTTCCTGGTGGTTCCAAGATTCAGAATGCGTACTTTCCAGCAGCTGCTTTCTGTACTAGCCAAGGACTCCTGACTAGCCACCCTAGACTTAAAAGAAGCTTATCTGCACATCCGCATAGGGGAATATCTATGTTTCAGAGCAGGTTGTATGCACTATCAGTTCTCGGCACTTCCCTTTGGCTTATCTACTGCGCCCATGGTATTCACAAAATGCCTAGCTCCAGCCATTGCATATTGCAGGCAGAGAAAATTTCAACTTTACCCATACTTGGATGATTTCCTGATTTAGGCGGACAGTCAGGAATTGCTACTTCAGCACCTGACATTTGTAGAGAGACTTCTAACTTCACTGGGGTTTACCATCAAACAAAAGAAATCTCATCTGGTACCCACTTCCCATATGGCATTCCTCACTCCAGAAAAACAGATTTATTTGACAAACTACTTCAATCTACTGGCCACCCAAACCCAGCTATCTGCAAGAAAAATGCTGCATGCCCTAGGGTTCATGGCCTCTTGCATTCTACTAATTCCATATGCAAGACTGCATATGAGGAAACTTCAATGGTACTTAAAAGGTTTCTGGTGTCAACATTCTCAGGACCTGGAAACAATGATTCCTATCATTTCTTGCCTAAAGACAGAGTTCCTTTGGTGGGCAGAGGCCTGCTACCACAACAATGGACTCCCTTTCACTCAACCTCCCGCCACCCAAACTCTTAACAGACGCATCAGACTATGCATGGGGGGCCTCACATGGCAGGCAAATACATTCAAGGCAAATGGAGCCCAAAACAAATACACCTGCATATCAGTCAAAAAGAAATGTTAGCAGTACAGAATGCACTAACAGCCTTCAAATACCTTATTTTTCCAGGGCAACTATTGATAGACAACACCACAGTTATGTGGTACATAAGCAGGGGGAACCCATTCCTACCCACTCTGCAGGTTAACCATGGCTCTGTGGAACACAGCCTTGAGCAGTCAAGTGCACCTGCAAGTTCAGTTCCTGTCAGGCAAACTAAATTCACTGGCAGACGACTTAAGCAGAAATCTGATGGACCCACACGAGTGGAAACTGAAACCCAAATCATTCAAGCTTCTGGTTTACAGGTGGTGGCCACCAGAGGTAGACCTCTTTGCTTCCCTGCAGAACTATCAGTTGAGCTAATATTTTACCAGAACTCCCCACAGCCAAGCATGGAAAGTGGATGCCCTGTCCTTTACATGGGAAAACCTCTCAGTCTATGCCTTTCACCCTCTGCCACTCCTCTCGAAGGTTCTACTAAAGATCAGACAGGACAAGCTAAGGGTCAATCCTGATCGCTCCAGACTATCCACGCCAGCACTGGTACCCACTTTTGTGCAGTCTGACAGTAGTGCCACCATGGCACCTGCCTCAGACCCCTTCCCTGCTGTCCCAGCAGGAGGGCCAGATTTTGCATCCTCAGCTGCAAACCCTGAACCTAGCAGCCTGGCTCATCCCCTGAACACATCACCAGCAACCCTCAGTACACAGGTGCTGGATGTCATCCTTGAGGCAAATAGGCCTAGTACTAGGAAATCCTGTTCAGAAAAGTGGAAAAGATACTGTTCGTAGAGCCAGTCTCTGGGAATGGACACAACCGTGCCCAACTTACCTCAAATACTAAATGACCTAACAGAACTGCTCCACAAAGGCCTATCTTTCTCTTCAATTAAGATTCATGCCTCTGCCATCTCAGCTCATTACAATACTGAGCCCACCCCTCTTCTCTCACCCTCTGGTGAAACAGTCCCTGAGAGGAGCCACAAATTTAAGACCCCCCCCCCTCCCCCAGGAGAGCTCCTACGCCAGCCTGGGACCTTAACTTTGTACTGGAGAAGCTCACGCTTCCTCCCTTTGAACCTGCAGCTACAGCAGAGTTAAAATTCCTCTCTTGGAAAACGGCCTCACTTCTAGCCAACACTTCAGCAAGAAGAGTGTTTGAATTGCAGGCCCTTATGGCCATGTAACCCTTCATTATCTTCCATGCGGACAGGGTTTCCCTCGGGACTAACGCATCATTTATGCCCAAGGTGGTATCTAGTGTGGCTTTAAACCAATCCATTCATTTGCCAACCTTTTTCTCTAATCCTCAGAATAAAGGGGAAAGGATCCTGCACTCCCCGGAACATGCACAGGCAGCTTAGGTTCTACCTGGACAGGACTAAACCTTTCAGAAAATCTGACCAGTTACTAGTCAGCTTTGCAACAGGGGCAGAGGGCAGGGCCATTTCAAAACAAACTATTTCCAAATGGATAGCACACTGCATCCATTACTGTTACAAGCACCATGGGAAACCAACCCCTTAGGGGGTCAGAACACATTCCACTAGGGCAACATATACCTCTACAGCATTTCTCAGGGGAATCCCTACCAGGGACATCCTGGAAGCTGCTACATGGAGTTCTGTACACACATTCACCAAGCATTACCACCTGCTTATCTTTTCCAAATCCAGGGCATTTTTTGCAGCTGCAGTCCTGCACTGCATACTAGCCAGCCCTAACTCTTCTTGACTGCCTCCACCCTTCTTCAGCTTTGGGAATCCACCCAAGTGTGATGACTGCAACAGTGAAACACAAAGAACATAGTACAGTTGTGTACACTTGCCATAAATGTAGATGTTCAAGTGTATTCACTGTTGCAGTCCTGGTTTCCCTCCAGCACCGTGGATGTTAATCGTGTTACAATGCTGCAGTCATCACACGGGTTATCTGCTGTCAGGCGGTCCCGCAGTCGGCCAGAGTTCCAAAGTCTTGGTCCGGCGTTGGTTGCGTTCGCTTCTTCCCTGACGTCAGTGCGACAGGGGTATAAAAGAGGTAGCCAAAGCCATTTTCTTCAGTCTTTCTTGTCGCACGGTAGCAGAAGCAGTTCGCAAGTGCCGGTCGGCCTACTCCTGAGATTTTCAATTCGAATTTCAGACCGAAGTCTTCAATAAAGCTAAGTACCCCGTTGGGGAAACTTTTCTTGCCTCAGACCGATGTCAGAAAAAGTTAATTGCATTTCTTGTGGGAAGCAAGTACCTCATAAGGATTTTCATTCTTATTGTATTCCATGCCTAGGCCCAGACCACGATGTCACAGGTTGTCAGTTTTGTGCTAGGTTTAACAAACTTACTATTAAACGTCTGTTTGATTTCACCCAACATTACTTTGGTAGAAATTTAATTACACCATGCCGTCGGAGCAACCGATGACCGGGATGCATATAAAGCAACACCACAGTGATGTGGTACATAAACAAGGGGGCACACATTCCTACCCCCTATGCAGGCAAGCAATGACCTTGTAGAATACAGCACTGACCTACCAAGTTCAACTACAAGCACAATTCCTGCCAGGAAAGAAAAATACATAGGCAGACGATCTAAACAGAAATATCATTGACCCTCACGAGTGGAAACTAAATCCACAAGTATTCACAATGATAACTCAAAAATGGGGGAGCCCAGACATAGGTCATTTTGCCTCCCCCCAAAACTACCAACTACGGAAATTTTGCACAAGGACATACCACACACTAGCTTGGAAAGTGGACACCCAATCATTCAGTTGGAAGACATTAAAAGTGTATGCCTTCCCTCCACTGCCTCTTTTGGCAAAGGTGCTCCAGAAAGCCAGACTAGAGAGGCCACAAATGATACTCATTGCTCCAGACTGGCCACGCTAACACTGGTATCCAGCATTAAGGAACATGACTCAAGGCCCACCATGGATTTTACCTCAAATTCTTCACCTGCTGACTCCGCAAAACAATCAGATTCTACACAGCAAGCTCAAGACTTTAAATCTGGCTGCATGGATTACTTAAACAACCAGTCAACACTCCTTTCTAAAGCTGTTATGGGTGTCATTTTGGAGGCCAGGAGACCCAGCACCAGGAAAACATACTCAAACAAATGGAAAAGATTCTGCGCCTGGAACCAGGCTAAAGGCCTAAATCCTCTTGTCCCAAATATTCCTCGGATATTACAATATTTAACTGAGATGCTGGACGAAGGCCTTTCCTTTTCATCTATTAAGATCCACACTTCAGCTATTTCAGCTCATTACAACACGGATCCTCCTATATTTTCACATCCATTACTAAGACAGTACCTCAGAGGGGCTAAGAACATAAGACCGCCCCAGAGAGCACCAACTTGGGACCTCAACTTTGTTTTGGAACAACTTACTCTACCACCCTTCGAACCAGCTTTTTCAGCCGAATTACAGTTTTTATCATGGAAAACTGCCCTGCTGTTAGCAATAACTTCAGCACAGAGAGTCTCAGAGCTACAGGCCCTAATGGCAGTGGAACCTTTCATCATTTTTCATCAAGACAGAGTCTCTCTACTAACTAACCCTACCTTTATGCCAAAGGTGGTATCCAGTGTGGCTCTAAACCAAACCATTAATTTACCCACCTTTTATCCAAACCCCCAGAATAAAGGGGAAAGGCTTCTACACTCTTTGGACATTCACAGGCAATTGCGTTTCTACTTGGATAAAACAAAGGCTTTCAGAAAGTCTGACCAACTGTTTGTATCCTATGCTGCAGGATCACAAGGAAAGGCTATTTCGAAACAGACCATTTCAAAATGGATAAGACATTGTATCCGCTTCTGCTACACACACCATGGGAAACCTATACCTGGTAACATTAGATCCCATTCCACCAGGGCTACAGCCACATCAGCAGCCTTCCTCAGAGGGGTACCAACCAAGGATATTCTGGAGGCTGCAACTTGGAGTTCAGTGCACACCTTCAAGCACTACCACTTACCTCTATACTCAAAAACCAGAGCTGGCTTTGCCACTGCAGTTCTGCAGGGCCTCCTAGCTACTCCAAACCCTGTTTAGTACCAGCCGCGCAGCTTTAGCTTTGGGATTCAACCCAAGTGTGATGACTGCAGCAGTGTAACACGATGAACATAGTACAGTTTTGTACCTACCATAAATGTAGATGTTCGAGTGTGTACACTGCTGCAGTCCAGGTTACCCTCCCACCATCCCCTCTTCTTAGCTGGGTATTATCTACACCTCCCTTTCTATACAATCTATATGATGTATTTCTATATGGTGTATTTGCTTACAGCTGTAGCTATTGTTTTCTACTTATGTATGTTTATTTAGGATTATGTATTGCCTTCCTATTTGGGGGCACCTGACATCTCGGGCAAGAAACACTGAAGAAAATGGTGTCGGCTGCCTCTTTTATATCCCTGTCGCACTGACGTCAGGGAAGAAGCGACTGCAACCGACGCCGGACCAAGACTTTGGAACTCAGCCCGACTGCGGGACCGCCTGACTGCGGATAACCCAAGTGTGATGACTGCAGCAGTGTATACACTCTAACATCTACATTTATGGTAGATACAAAACTGTACGTTTCTCTCTCCTCTCTGTGGGTATTACTCATCCCTTTCATGGGTTTTGGTATTGGTATTTACTTTTTACTGGTGGTGTTTTCCCCACCATAACTTAGCTCCCTATTTGGGGGGCTCCTGACATTTGGGGCAAGAAAAACTGATGTAATGGCATTGGCTGCCTGTTTTTATACCCACTGACGACCTGAAGTCAGTCCTGGAGCGACAGCATCCAACGCAGAAATACGAAGTCTCTGGTATTTTGGCAGACTGAGGGCTTACCTGCAGGTAGATAACCCAAGTGTGATGACTGCAACAGTGAATACACCTGAACATCTACATTTATGGCAAGTGTACACAACTGTACTTTCTTTCAGATTCTTCAGAGGAATATTTCTTACAACTCGCAACTATCCTCCCCCTTAGGATGCAGATCCCTAAAGGAAGAGTCAGTGGACCCTGACTCCCCAGCTGAAGACTTGACCTTTAGTGAGGCAATATGTAGGATGAAAGATCACTTTAATTGAGAATCCTCAGAAATGACTGAGGTACAAAAGAGGTACTACGACCTCATTTAAATGGAAACCCCCAGTCCATCTGCTGTTCCTCCTATCCTGCCTGCCTTTTTCGATGCCTTTTCTTCTGCATCTCTGAACCCTGATTCCTAACCTCCTGTCCCATGCAGAGCAAGCAGACTTTATAAGGTGCCTTACACTAAGCATCTGCTTAAGTGCCCACCAGCTGATCCTGCCACTGTATTGGTCTTTATGGACAAAGCTTCCAAACTCTTACCTACTACCACCATTCTCCCAGCTGGCAAAGACAGCAAGACAATGAAAAGGTTGAGCCAAAAGATATATACCTCTGCTACCTTGGCCTTCAGAGCTGCAAACTACCAGACTCACATGGACAAGTATACCTTGTCCTCTTAAAACCTGCAACCAAACACCTGGTAGATATTCCAAACTCCCCTGCCAAAGCATCAGTGTCCTCTCTCCTGGCTCTCTCCTCCTAGGTCACCAGACACACTCAAGTGTAGCTATGATGCTGCTGAATCCACTGTCAGGTCAGCAGCATCAGCATCTGCCTTACGCTGATGCTCTTGGTTTTGCCTACAACATTTGCCAGATGATTTCTGGGCAAAGCTCAATGATGCTCCTTTGGATAATGCTGCACACTCTGGTTCTAAGGTGGCAGACCTTTTCAAATCCCTGCAACAAAAGGGAAAAGAAATGCAGGACCTGAAACCTTTACTGTTTTCCCCTATCATTAAGTTTCACAGAAACTATCCAGCCAAAACCCACTTTATTAGAAAGCACTCCCACCCTGCTGCTCCTTCAAGGCCTCGTAAGCCCACAAAGAAACAACACCTCCAGCTAGAGCATCCCCTCCCTCTAGCCAGAGGACTCCCTTTCATGACAGGGCAGGTAGCATCTGACTACCTGCCACCCCTGCCCCCTCCTTCTATACCACTGTCCACTCGCCTCTCTCACTGTCTCCCTGTTTGGACCCATCTCACTTCAGACAAGTGGGTCCTGTCTTTATTTCAGAATGGTTACTTTATGTCCTGGATCTCCGTTCCCATAGGGTGAGGCCTACCTCGACCACCTGCTCAGCAGCTGCACCTCTTGCGACCGGTAGTCCAGACCCTGTTAGATCAGGGTACCATAGAGACAGTCCCCTCTACTGCAGAAGGAAGAGGATTCTACTCGAGGCTTTTCTTGGTCTCCAGGAAGGACGGCTTTTGGAGACCCATTCTAGACCTCTCTTACCTCAGCCTTTTTGTAAAGCTCCCAACCTTCAAAATGCTAACTCTGCCAGCCCTTTTCCCTCTCATTATTCCAAAAAGATTCCTGGTTACTTTAGATATAAAGGATGCTTACCTCTTCATCCCAATCAAGCCCTCCCACAGGAAATACTTAAGATCCTTGGTGGGTTCCTCTCACTTGCAATTTTCTGCCTTGCCCTTTGGAGACCGCACTGCACCCATAGTCTTCAGCAAATGGCTGGCACCTGTGATGGCTTACTGCAGGACAAATGGAATACAAATATCCCCTTACCTGGACGACATGTTGATCCATACTGCAAGCCAAGAAACCCTCCAAGAGCGCATCCAGTTAGTGGTGACCCTCCTTCAGTCATTGGGATTTCAGATAAAACTTCCAAAATTCCATCTTCAACCAACACAAGACATTGTATTTCTTGGGTGCAGGATCCGCTCAGATCTCATGGAGGCATACCTACTCCCAACAAAAGTGAGTTCCTTGATGGAACACCTTCTCTTGGTCCTTCACTCCACAGAACTGACTGCAAGGCAGCACCTCAAACTTCTGGGCTACATGGCAGCGAACATAACCATGCTTCCTTTAGCAAGATTGCACATGAGAAAGCTACAGTGGTACCTTCAGTCAATCTGGAAAGCAACACAACCAGCCTCTGGAGCACATTGTGCCCCTTCTTCCCTTCCTGAAAAAGGAAATACTATGGTGGTTGGCTCGGGTAAATCACAACCCCTGTCTTCCTCTCCAGCCACCTCAACCCACTTAGGTCATGCACACAGACGCCTCAGACCTGGGGTTAGGAGCTACACTCTGCCACTGACAGGTGCAGGGATTGTGGCCACAGCACCTCAAATCAGAACACATCAGTGCCAGAGAGATGAGGGCAATCATTCTAGCCCTCCAAGCATTTCTCCCTTTCTTACAAAAGGGGCCACTTCTGATATACACAGACAACACTGTACAGTGGTATATCAACAAGCAGGGAGGACCAATTCCTACTTGCTCTGCAGACTAGCCCTTTTAGTTTGGGAATTGGCCACCTTACAGGTGACCTACATTCCCTCTCTCCACAACACACAGGCAGATTATTTGAGCAGAACCAGCACAAACAACCACAAATGGATGCTTCACAGAGATGTCTTCTTGGACCTGGTCCACATATGGGTATACCTCAAATAGACCTGTTTGCCTGCACCGTCAACAGGCAGCTTCCTGGCTTTTGCATCAGAACCACAGGCACTGGCAACAGATGCCTTCTCAATTTACTGGAAGGGGAAATATCTTTGTGCATTCCCCCCTTCCCACTGTTCAGCAGGACAACCCAAGAATCTTGCTGGTCACTCCCTGCTGGCCCAGACAGCACTGATTCCCCTTTCTCCTACACTTGTCCAAGGGCAATCACCACAAGTTACCCCCCCCCCCCCCCCCCAGAGTGGATCTTCTCACACAGAACCAGAGGTCACTAATCCATCCACAGTGGCAGCTTCTGCACCTAACCCTGTGGTTGATAGGATTCTGATCCCATTCAGACACCTTTACAATGAGGACGTGCTCAATGTCCTGCAGGAGGCCAGGAAACCAAATACAAGAAAGTCACATCTCTCAAAGTGGAAACGTTTCACTATGTGGTGTCATAAAAGATAGCTGGATCCGCTTCTCAGAGTACCCCCTCTAGTGCTGTCCTATTTGTTTGAGCTACTACAGACTGGATTGGCTTATTCTTCCATCAAAGCCCATCTGTCTGGTATTTCTGCATGCCTGCCTCTGGATCCCCCATTAACATCCAGACTTCCTTCCAAACTCTTCCTCAAGGAGATACTTCACCTTAGGCCCCCCAGGAAACCACCTTCCCTGCCTTGGGACCTTAACTACATACTCGAAGCTTACGCTATTGCCCTTTGAGCTTATAAAGCTTCATTAAAACATTTAACCTGGAAAACTGTTCTGTTAGTGGCCCTAACTTCAGCCAGAAGAGTGTCTGAACTCCAAGCCCTTATGGCTGTTCCTCCATTCCTCATTTTTCTCAAGGACAGGGTCACACTCAGGACTAACCCGTCCTTCATGTCCAACATAGTTAATGACTTGTCCCCCAATCAGGCCGTGCACCTACCTGTCTTTTTCCCAAACCCACAAGGAGACCGTGAGTGTGTGCTGCATTCCCTGGATGTACACAGGCAAATCAGATTCTACCTGCATAGCGCCAAGCCTGTCAGACAGGCTAACCAACTTTTTGAATCCTTTCACCCCAGAGCCCTGGGGAAGGCAGTGACCATGCAGACTATTTCTACTTTGATCTCCAAGGCCATCACCTTCTGTTACCAATTCCATGGCAAGTCTCTGCAGGTTACAATTAAGGTTCATTCCACAAGAGCAATTGCCTCTTCAGGGGCGTGGGTACATCTAGTATCCTGGAAGCTGCTACTTGGTCTTCGGTCCACACCTTCAGACTCTACAGACTTGACCACGTCTCCAGGTCCAGGGCAGGGTTCGCTAGGGCTATCATTCATGGCTTCCTGGAGCCTGCCTCTAGATCACCACCCCAATCTCAGTTAGTTTTGACACTCACCCATATGCAGAATACTGCAACATGGGAATAGAAAGACATAGAAAAGTTGTGTGAAGTCTTACCATAACCATAGATGTCCTTGTCTTCCATGCTGCAGTATTCCTTCCCTCCCTCCTTCCCCTCCTGTCAGCTAATGACTTCCCTTCCTGGATGGCAGTGATATGGCATTGCTCTTGTAGGACTGGCTTTGACTGGGGCTTCAGTTCTGAGGGCTGGTGAGTGCCGTCACCTTTCTGGCCCACGAAACTTTGCCTGTCAGATGTCTCACACACCACAGGGGGACTGAAAGCTTTTGGATACTGGCCGTACGTATGAGAAACTGAAGGGTAAACCCATATGCAGAATACAACAACTTGATACAGAAGGACATCTATGGTTATGGTAAGATTTTACACAACTTTTCTTTCTCTGTGCATACCTATAAGCATTACTGTCTTCATACCTTTTCCAAGTCCAGAGCAGGATTTGTCACTGCCATTTTGCTGGGCATCCTTGCCACCTCTTAATCTTTCCATCCACTCTTCTTTTCAGCTTTGGAAATTATTCCACAAGTCAGGACTGCAGCAGTGAAACATGAACATAGTGTAGTTGTGTACACTTAACCATAAATGTAGATGTTCTAGTGCATTAACTTTTGCGGTATTTTCACTCCCTCCTTCCCCTCTGGCCTAGGGGATAGGCTAGGACATTCATCTTGTCAGTCAGGGTGCCCCCTTCCTCCTTCACACTTATTCAGTACAGGGCCCCAGACCCCTGATCTTACAGATATACTGGGGGTGGCTACTGCTTGTTGGGGACAAGAAACTACGGTTCATGGTGCTGGATGATTCCTCTTACACCCAGACACAGTGACATCAGATGGGTCATCTGCCAGCTTCTGGAGGAGGGTAAACTGTTCTCTGGTAGTCAGGCCGGCCAAGTGCTTCCATGGCAGGAAATCCCACAAGTCAGGACTGTAACCGTGAATACACTCAACATCAATATTTATGGTAAGTGTACACAACTGTACTTTTTCTGCATTACACTTGGGGCTGTCTACTACAGAGACCCACACAAGTGGAAGCTTTATGTAGTGGCCTTCCAGGAGTTGATTGTGATGTGGGAAGCATCTTTAGTAGATCTGTTTGCCTCCTTTCAAAACAGACCCCTGCAAAATTTCTTTTCAAGACATTCTTGCAGCTGTGGTTGGAAGACAGATGTGCTATCATTCCCATGATAGAGAATGTTCTGTACACATTTCCACCCTTTCCAGTGATTCCCAAGGTACTTCTAAAGATTCAAAACATTACCAAACGTCATTGGATTAACCCCCCCCCCCTTTTGACACAGGGCTTTGCGTTTACAAGTGGAAGAGGTTTTCTAGGTGGTTAGCAGATGAGAAGTCCTGTAAGGGTTTTGTTGTCTCTGGTTTTGAAATACTTGTGAGAACTACTTCAAGATGATTTGTCATATGCCTCTATTAAAGTGCTCCTTGCCACTATCTCAACTTGTCTGCCCATGTATCCCACTCTTTCATCTCTTTTGGTCAAACAATTTATGAAAGGAATGTTACACGTGAGACCCCCTTAAAAGCAATTTCTTCCTCCCTGGGATCTCCACTTTCTTAAAATTATCTTGCATTCCTTTTGAGCCTGCCTGTCAGGCTGATTTACGGTTCATTACTTGGAAGACTATTTTACACTTTGCTCTGACGTCTGCAAGGCGAGTCTCTTGAGATGCAAGCTGTCATGGTGAGCCAACCCTGTCCGATTTTTCAAAAGATCAGGGTTAAGTTGCGCAGTAATCCATCAGGTCATCACTTATGCCTAATGTTGTTACTGAATTCTTCTTTAATCAAGGCATCAATCTCCTGGTGTTCTATCCTAAACCAAAAAAAAAAAAAAAAAAACAAAGGAGAAAAGATTCTACATACTTTGGATGCGCTAAGGCAGCTCCGATACTACCTTGACAGGACAAAGCCAGTTAGGAATGCTAAGCAGCTGTTTGCTATATGGGTAACTAAGAAAGGTTAACCTGTCTGTAGTAAACTGTTGCACAGTGCTTGTCCTCTGTTGTGTTCTGTTACTCCCACCATTATAAATTGCCTCTACGCAGGATTAAGGCTCACTCTATTATTGCCTTATTCTCTTCAGTGGTATATAAGAAAGAGGTGGAATAAAGTATTCTAGAGGCAGCAGCCTGGTTATTTCATGCTTTCACAAAGCACTACAAACTGGATTCCTTTTCAAGGTTCATTGCAGTAGGGATAAGCTTTGGGAATCTACCCAAAATTCTACTGAGGCAGTGGGAATGGTGAACATGTACAGTAAGTCTTACTTAACTGTAACAGTAGATGTTTGACGACTTCAGTGTCTCACTGGCAGTATCCACCCTCTGCCATCCCTTAGACTGTGCTTAGTTGAGGTGGGTTTTAGCCTCTGATTCTGTTCTTATTGGATTTGGTATTTATACAGTGTTATGATTGGTAGTGAATTCATTGTTGGTAGATGATTCTGCCTTCTGTCACTTTCCTGCCCTCGTTTGTGGATGCGAAAAAAAAAAACTGAGCATGCACCTCCTGTTAGAGCTGAAGGCTTCCCTCAGGATATGTTCAGCCAATCAGCTTTCACAGGACAAGAGGGGGAGGGAAGTCTGAGCTTTTGAAAGCTGGCCAGCACTCTGTTACCTTGGCAGATAACCAAAAATGCAATGTAGGCATTGAGGAATTCAACCATCTACTGTTACAGGTAAGTAGGACTTGTGCAACTGTGCTTTCCTACTCAATTCTTTCCGGCCTACTTGGCATTGGTTTTCCTTGCTTTAGCAATTTTTTTTCCCAACCTCCTTTGCATTGGCATCCTAACATTTGTTTTTAGAGAGGCGTTCTGATATGTAGTACACAATTTAATGGTAGGGCTGCTGTAGTTTTCATCTTCCTGCGTTTTTCCACGTGTTTTGTATTGGTGTCATTACTAGCATGGTTTTTATGTAGGAATGGAAACCATTCTTTCTCTGAACTGATGCTTACTGTGTAAACATGCTTTACCCATCCTGCTGCTGCTGTTATGTAACAGCATATTCTAAGGTCTTTGCTTGATTTTTTCCCCCCTAGTTTTGGCCTATTTGTTAAGAATGCTCTGGCAGGTTCATTTCTTGTTGGATCAGAGTTTTGTAGTCCTTACCCTCTGTAGTGTTTGCAAGCCCCTTATAAGGTTCTTTTCCTTTTAGGCATCTGGTTAAGACTTTGGTCTAGGAAGATCATTTGTAGTTTTTTGAAAAGCTTGTGTGGAAGTTGATCTTATCGCTGAAGTTGATGTAGAAAACTGTGTACCTATATGTTTAATGGCTGTTTATTTTAAGTTCATTTACAGAAAACTCTGCAGCACTTTTCAAGTGCTTCAACTGCATCCAGAGCCAGCCAAGCTGAGATAAGAATATGTTCTTGATTTATTGCGCTTGTACTTGCTTTATGCAGTGACTTACCACTGTTTTTAGCATTTTAAAGGATTTGTTTTGTGGCAAAATAGTAATTTCTCTGTTGGCTTTTCTAGTTCTGTTTGCCTCCTGATTGCCCTCCAGAAGGGTGAATAAGCCAGGGGGCTTAGTTTGTTAAATCTGCACTTGAGAGCTGCTTTTGCTGTGCTTTTACATTAAGAAATTTCAGAATAATCCATTTTGTTGCAGAAAGTGTTTACCCAGTCTCTCTCAGTTGGAAAGCACATCGAGAAGCTCAGTGTGGTTGGTTGTTGGCTAGAAGGGCATAGGAGTCGGCTTTCAAGCTTTTCTTTTCTCTGCTATATATAAGTTAAGTTTGCATGTACCGACCCACCGAGCTGCACCAGCTAATAGTGCCCTTATACTAGCAAACGTCTAGACCGTAAAAAGATATTACATCTGAAACGTTTGTGTGGCATCTTGCAGAATTGAGCTTAGAGCAGCTAACCTGCGCATTCAGTAGTACTGCCATGTAGCACTAAACTCTTGCCCGTAACCCCAAAACTACCTTAAGAGACCACTCTTAAAACTCAGTCCTTAATAGCCCACCCTATTCCAGGTCTGAACAATATGGATATGCAATTTCCAAATGTCTCTGTGGCCATTTTGTTAGAGTTTGGCATCCTAAGGCAATGTAGCAATTGCCTCATGTTCTCAGACAAGCAAGTTAATCATTTAAAGAAAATACAGTATGTAAGAGAACTGAGAGATGTAAATACACAATTCCATGGAGGCAAACATCTTGCATACTGCTGATGTCAGGAATACCAGCACTACATCCCTCACATACACACAGTCTTATGCTGTGACACTTAGAAACCTTCCAAAATCTGTGGCCTCAAAAGCCTTGTAACGACGACATTTCTCTTCAGCAATCACAGACACCAAAATCAACACCAAATGTTTCTCATACCCTTACACCCAGTGGTCCCCCAAGAGCAAAGCTCCTAAGGCAAGCATTTACTTTATCTAATACTCTTGTCATTGGGAAGAACATTGTGCATCACACAGTTGCCCCACTTAACAGGTTAGATGACGAGAATAATGGCTAGTTACCTGTTTGGAGCCAGGATCCGCAGCATTATGCACGCACACAAGTCACTGCACCCCAAGTACCAGTAGGATTCTGTAGTACTCCATGTGAGTGTAAATGACCTGAAAATATATGAAGAGACTTGATTTCTCTCGTCCCAGATAGCTATGAGCCTTGCATTGAGTAGCAGTGTACCTGCACCAAGGATGATGCCACAGTATGAACATAAAATGATTGATTTGTAGCAATTGGCTTAGTTTCTGGTGTCACTCTAGGGGGATCTAGTGTTCGTCAGCATGGGAGGACATGATCAAAAGACCGTGTTGCTTTGCTAAGTATGGGCTGCACCTCTTTCCCCTAGGCGTTCAGATATGGCTAAAACTTTATCCAACCTTTTAGAGCTTTTTTTAGGCAATGCCAAAAAAAAAAAGAAAACTACCAACATAGTGAAAAAGTCTACAGGCAACTTTAGGTGGCCCAGTACAGTACTAAGAGCCTAAGTAAAAACCTCCACTCCCTTCTCAGTTTGGAAAATGTAGACATTTGTGCCATGACTAAGACTTGGTTTAAAGCTGTAGAAAGTACTCCAGCAGTGCAAGGCTACAGTGCTGCCTTCACATTTAGACCAACAACAGCACAAACTGAGGCCAGAGGTGGAGTTGTCTCAATTTACATTAGCAGCAAATTTATCTCCAAGTTTGTTAAACAGGATACCCTGGAGATCATCCATGTGCAAGTTACTGTAAATAAGGTCTTTCACTGTAGCGTAGCTAGCTGTAGGTCACCATCTATGTCCCTAGAGTCTCATGACTCTTACCTGAACCTACTAGAGGTGCTCACCATCCAACCAAACTACTCCTCAGTAGACTAGGAATTGTACAGTGCCTTAAACTCTCAGGCACAATGCTTCCTTGATAATACAAACACCTTGGAACAGATAGTGCATGCTCTAACCAGAGGATCAAGCTGACTTGATCTGGTACTCTATCAACATGGGAGAGCATTGCAGCCCCTGTGTCATATCTTCACTAGTGCGGTCGGATCACAAAGCCGCTTACTTTGAAGTAAAAATCAACCCAGGAAACCCAGCTAAACTTGTAACAGGAACTATTCTTAGACTGCATCTTGTTAAGTAAACAGTGTGTCAAAATTCAAGGCTCCCCCTAACCCTGAGACCACAGCTACCTCTGCAGAATTATTCAGGCTCCCTATACAAACGTGAATAGCTGCATAGAGGCTGCTATACCTACCAGAAATAAACACAAAACGGACACTAAAAATCAACCCTACTGGTGGAATCCTCACCTAAACAGGGTATGTAATATAAAAGAAGAAAACTTGTTGCCAAAATTGGGAGGGGTAATTCCCTTAAAGACAAATGCTCTGTTGTACAACTAAACAAGAAACTGAGGTCTAAATTCAGAAAGGTGAGTTTTTATAAGGTCAGGATAGCCTTGCAGGCTAAGAACAATCACAAGGCCTTCTTCAGCTATGTCTGAAACCTTAAGGGCAACACAACACAGCAATGTACTGAACTGGTGGTGAATGGTACTACCTTCACCAATCAGGGTGGCTTAGCAAATCTACTTGCTGATAAGTTTAGCTCATACTTCACCTCTCTACAAACCCACCCTCCAGCTATTAGCAGGGACCAGCTATTGGCAGCACTTTGATAGTCAAGAATACTTTCTCCATGGGACCTGACAACTTCCCCTGTTGCCTCCTGAACAGTCTAAAACACGATCTGTCAGGGTCACTTGACACCCACTTTCAATCTCAGCCTTGAAACAGTCCATGTTCTAAGTGAATGGAGGGACTGCAGCAGTCATTTCTCCTCCATAATTGTGCATCAACCACCGACCCAGGGAACTACATACCGGTCAGACTAACAAGTCTAATATGCAAAGCCAAATTATCATGGAAATGATAAACAAGGACTTTGGCAACCTGCAGACAAAAAACCCATCCCAGTTTGTCTTTAAGGGAAGGTCATGGCCACTTAAACTCATTAGCTTCTTTGAGAGTGTCACCAAGGCAATGGATGAAGGTAAAACAGTGCACACTGCTTATCTTGACCTGGCCAAGGCATTTGATAACCGTACTTCACTCAGGCATTGACAAGCTGTCTAAGCCAGACATTAATCCTTGTGTAACTTACTGGATTGCTGGCTTCTCACAGACTGGAGCCAAGAAGTCAGAATCAGTGAGACCACCTCCACTAAGAGACTGATCACCTCTGAAGTACTGCAGGGCTGTGTGCTGGACTTGCTCCTGTTTGGCATCCACTTCTCTGAATTCAAGTTAATGTTCAAGACCTTTAGCTCACCAAGTTCGCCAATGACTGTAGATTCAGAGCTGCCATTAGTTTACCCAAAGACACCGACATCTTGTAAGAGGATGCAACACAGACAAATGACTGGTGCCAAAGCCATGGCCTAAATCTTGATACTAAAAATGCACTATAATGTCCTTTGGGAACTATCAACCCAACTTAATTACTCCATTGATAAAACATCTGAGAGTCGTCCCAGTAGTAAGGTATCTGGAAACGTACGTAGACAGCAATCTGGCCTTTGATCAACTCATAACGAAGATAAGAAAGTCATTCTTTGTCATCCAGTTCCAGCGGAAGTTATAGTACCACTCTACTCGTCCCTTATCAGACTTGTCACTGAATGCAGTGCCCCCTTTAGCGTTTATGTAACCAGACACTTGCATTTGCTGGAATGTCCACAGAGGTTTTTCATCAGGAGAATTCAGGGCATGAATACAATGTCCTACACTAGTCGCCTAAAGGCTGTGTTGCTTTAATCTCCTACAAGCTCCTGAGGGGATCTTTGCTTGGCTTCCATGACTTCCTCAGACACAACCCTGACAGATCTGTTGTACTGGTGCAAAACACTAGAAACATTAGGTCCAGGGATCTGAACTTCTTTTCTTTTGTGTGCTTACCCACTACTTTGGCTACTGATTAAACCTTGGTTAGCTGAGTCACAGTCCGAGCCTTCTTTGCTAGTGAGTTAAGCCATCTTGGCTGGATGCCATTTCCCACTTGTCCACAATATTTGCCTGTCCAGCTTGGTTTATTGAGTACCACAAAAATGGTTGTCACCCTAGGATAATCTGTCTTTTTTATTCTTGAAACTCCTACTGAGGCCAGAGGCTGTTTTACCTTTTAGTAGGAGCAACCAGAAGGTACATTTTTTTTTCACTTCTTGAGCAGACATCCAGTGGGCACCCACCCTGCTGACACCTGTCTCTGCTAGTACTTTTTTAAAATGAATACAGAAGGTTTGCTGAAGAGTATTTAGCTGCCATAGTACAGTCTCACCTCCCCCCAAGTATTCCTTCCTTCTTCCTCTGGGGTGGTCTTGCTAACTATGAGAAAAAGGGACCTTCCACAGAGACTTTGGACACACAAGAGTGGAGCTGGCCCACTTGTCTTCACCATTGAATAAGCCCAGTTGTTTTGCTTGACAGTGCAAAATTTGAGTTAATATTTTAAATGGAGAATGAAATAGATCTCAAAACTGGATGCCTTGAACCTACTTCTCATCAGTTCGCTCTAGGAAAAGCCCGGCAAGTTATTTTGGGGGTTCAGAAGAGATGCAGATGTTTACAAAAATCTTGTAGTGGAAACGGTTGTGATTTCTTTGGATGTAGCCCATGGGTTCCAGGGTGGCTCTAGGACTCGACATGCCACTAAAGCAGGTGTTTCATTGTTTTACACTATTAGATACCAGTTGAGACCTTTTCACATAAGAAAAAAAAGTTTGTGTGAACTAACCTGGACTGCTTTAAAACCCCTAAGTATGGATGCTGTGCTGGAGGTGCCTGTAGTAGGGAGATGGCCCCAGCTACTCCATTCATCTGTGTGGCTGACTAACAATATTCAGAAGATCTGAAGGGGCAGTTGCTTAAATATTCTGCTACATAGTTATTTTGGTCTTGTTTCCCAGGAAAATTTAAAAACAAGAAGTAAAGGGGACCGCCATCAGGTCATTAACTCACCCTTACTAAGATACAACAGAAACCAACAAAAACAGTGGCAGTTTTGTTACCTTAAAAAAATTAAAGACTGAGAAGTTTAACAAAGAAGGTCCTTTGCAATGGTGCCAACTTGCAGCAGAGTGAGGCTGCAGTAGGTGGTGAGGTATAGAAGATGAGCCACGGGGAGAAATTAGGTATGCGTGTCCAGACCCCCCACCCCAAAAGAAATAGAGTTGAGAAGAATATCTTATTTCAAGAAAAATTGTTTGTAGTGAGCTCTTATTAGGTAATGGAGATGGTTGCCACTGGCTGCAGGCTGGAATTCAGATATTTCCTTCTAGTATACCACCTGCACTTTTCAGTCAGGGTCAACAGGCTCTTTTGCTTTTGGTAGTGCTGTAGTTGGAATCCCCAGGTTGGAACAAAACAAGGGATTTAATTGGAAACTGTTCATAGCACTAAAGGAAGATGGGTGTTGGAGGGCAGTCCTGGAATTGTCCTTAAATTGTAATGTTAACCTTTGATTCAGTGCTCATGTGAAGGTTTAGCAGTAGTAAAGCATTAGTCTGTTGCTCAGACATGAAGAATGATGACCATTATCTTTGTATTACAAATCAAAGCAATGTGGCTCCCATGCATATTGAAAGTAATGACATCATCACAGTCAAGTGATATGTAAACCAGAGAGGAAATGCATGCTTATACCTACTGCGTGAACTTCTCATGATGACATGAAATTTCACCTCTGAAGTAGGTCTGTCTGTCTTAAGATAATTTTCAGTCCTGAATTCTGTATTGGACCATCTATGCAGTACAAATTCCAGCCTTTATGAGCAGAAGTTATACAGGCAAGTATCTGAGGACTGTGGAGATGGGGATCTTATATGTTGATTGGTTTGCTGCTTTGAAAAAGAACCAGATATTTTCTTTACAGCGGGGTTTTGCCATTGAATTTTTTTCCTTCCCGTGGAAAGGGAGACTTCTTTTTGAGTCACACTTTTCATTTTCTCCCATGAGTGCTCCAGAAGTCAAGAAAAGAAAAAGCAGGACTCATTCTAATAGTTCCTCTCTGGCCAAGAAGCCCTAGTTCTCCCAGCTGCCCCAGAAGAGCTCTTAATCACTGTCAAGGCTATGCATACTCTGAACACAAGGAACACCCAAATGTAAATAAATGATTTGCTTTATGGGTAATTTTAGCATAGCTCCTTTTAGGAATCACTTGTCTTAAGGAGTTGGTGCTTATTCTGCAGGGGCCCTTCACAAAGAAGTCTTGCATGGCAAATTAGAAGTTATTTGTATTGCACAATTCTAAGAGTATATCCAGCCTATTAGTGTAGTAGTGTGTGGTTCTTGGATACATAAATGAGCTGTTCCACAGTGGATTATCATGACGCTTGTCGAGGTTCATCCATCAGCTGTTGCACCTGCCTCCTTGTGGGATCTCCCTTTATCCCTAACACTTAGTGATAAAGCAGTTGCTGAGGGGAGTGCTACTCAGATCCCCCTTCCATGAGGCCTGTTTTCACTTTAAGATCTTAATTTGATGATAGAAAAAAATTGACCTTAGCCCCTTTTAAATGAGTCACCTTCATAGGGCTTATGTTCTCATCCTGGAAGACCCTTTTCCCATTGGCCATTGTCTGTACTGTGAGAGTCTTTATGCTTCAGGCTGAAATAAGAGTAGCCATATACAGTTTCCATAAGGACAGCTTAAGCATTGCATCCGTCCTCCTCCTTTACGTTGAAAGTGGCCTTAGCTTTGAGTCAAAACAGTTCAGCTTCCAATATTCCGTCATTTGCCCCAAAGCAAAGAGAATGCATACAGATGAGGTTACCATATCAGGTTAACCAGAATTCAGGTAGACTGAAGCTGTATCTCCTTTGTGTCAGGTAAGCAAGGCAAACTAGTGCCAAAACCAAATGTCTGGCTAGCTATGTTATTTAAGATTATCATGGCAAAGCATGGAAGGGAAGGGTTTGCTCTACCAGGACAGTAGCCACCAACTAGCATCTTTCTTAGTGACATCCCAAAATGTTTGTGAGGCAGCTATTTGAACCACTGTCTTCAGCTCCTTAAAGGGTAATATGTTAGGCTTGAAGTCTAGAAGAGGGTGGCTTTTGCCTGTGCAATCCTGCAGGGCATACAGGATTGTACAGGCAAAGCTGCAGGCCATGCTGTAACCTCCTTGCGGTGGGGATAGGCTACAACCAGTATAGGAAACTTCTTTAAAAATCTTGCCTTGGATACGGAATTTATGTACTGCAGTACTTGTGATCAGCATTGTGCAGGTGTTTGAATGTGCTTCCATACTAGTGGATGATTGAATAATAGGATCTCAGTACTGCAGCATAAGCTTTCACGTGTATGACCAAGGCAGAAAAGTCAACCATTTAAGTAGACATTGGCTTGTTTTGTGACTTTTTGAGCATTTGCACTTGGTGTCTTGACTATAGATTACTGTTTTGGAATTCCTTGCTGCTAAGTATTCTGCATTCATTGTTTGAGATCGCTACTTTCATGTTTCAATGCTGGTGGCTTTTTTTCAAAGGCATCCCAATGCATTGTGTCTAAGGGTGTTGCTGCATTGTTATTGCTTCATTACTGGGACTGTTTTGAACACATGCTTAGTCTGCAGCTTCCTGGTTGATAAAAGTCAGTGCAGCATTAGAACATTAAGTTGTGGTCAGGATGAAGAGCTTATGCTACTTAGAGATGCTTTTGCTGTGCCCACAATTTTTTTTGTAGCATCAGTGTTGATAAGGTTTTACTGTTCCTGGGTCATGGCTCAAATCAAACTTTGGCTTCTGTGGCTGCGTTGATGTTTTTGTAATCTAGCTTCAAGCTTTTGGTGATTTATTTTAGGGGTTTAGCAGTTGCAGCATTTTTGTTTACAGCAGTTTCAAATTTCAAACTTTTGTTCTGTCTCGCTGGACTTGCCAGTTTGGTACCTGCCTCCTTGATGTTACTGATTTACACTGCTGTCTGCTTAGTGGCTTTATTTGTGAGTGGCCATGGTATTTTACAGGCTGTAGCCTACTTCTTTGACAGAGATTGCATTGTTTGTAGTAGTGTGATTTCATAATTATACTTTATCGCAGTCAAGATATCCTAGCATGTTTTGTAGTCCTATCTCACCTTCATTCTTACATATGGGATCGAAGCCGATCCTTGGCTCCGACTCGGTCTATTTACAAGCTGGAAGTCATCTAGTTGGCTCGTGACTAGGTAGGTATCCCATGGTGCACCAGTACAATCCCCAGATCGCGTTTGCCGCATCGACGAGTTTGGTTGTGCTTCTCTTTGGCTCTGGCTAAGTTTTGCATTTACTTAAACTTATTCAAAATTTTTTGGGACTGTAAGTTTAAAGTAAAAAAACCTGTTACTGTGTTATCGTTTAGTCATAGCATAGTTTGCTATTAGAATAGTCTGTATAATTGCGCCATTTGGTGCAATCTTTGGCCTTTTGGCCTTTTTGACGACTTAGTATTGGTATCCTGTACTGATCCACGGTGGTACAGCGGTAGAGTTGTTGCCTCACAACAAGAGGTTCTCCTGTTTGATTCTCGGCTGGAGTGCCTTCTGTGTGGAGTCTGCATGTCCTCCCCGTGGTCGAGTGGCCTCCGAAAGACATGCGTGAATCGGGGTGCATTCGCTGAAGGTTGGGTGTCGGGCTGGCAACTCGGCACCATAAAAATCGACTGCCAATCATTAGAGGACCGGAGTTCCACTGTGGTGACCCCTAACCAGGAAAAAGCCGAAAAGACAAACAAGTATTGGTATCCTGTGTGCTAGCTTTCGTTTCTAATAGACTTAGTATTTGTAGGCCCCTTTTGCGCTCTGTTAGACTGTGTGTTGTTAGTAGGCATAACTCAAGTTTTTGGCGGATTCTCACTTATTGAATTATCGTTAACAGAACGAGGTTCTGTTATTCCTTAGTCATAAGTCTGAGTTTTTTGCGGATTCCCGCTTGTTTCATTGGTTACTGTTGTTAACAGAACGAGGTTCTGTTTCCCTTGTTAGTATTCCTGTCTGAGTGTGTGAAATTCTCTGTTTACTGTAACTCCCTAGTCTGTTTTAGTTAGAAGACTTAGTTTCTCCGTTTTCCTTCCTGCCCGGGCTAGGCCCGTTTAAGTTAGAGGACCTAGTCCTCCCTCTCCACCTTTCTCTGTGTGCGCGCTCATCTCTGTGAGAATGTCTAAAGAGAGTAAGGATCATAAGCCATCTGGCTTTAAGAAATGTATTAAATGCTCACAGAAAATGTCCGTAACGGATGGCCACAGTAACTGCGTTTACTGTTTGTGGGCCATCCATTTACAGGAGACTTGCTTATTTTGCCACACTTTCAGTCCGAGGGTGTTGCAAGAGAGAAAAAAACAAGCTCATCCTAAAAGGTATTCTTAAACCTTCCTTTGAGGAAGCTGTGTCTAGCTCTTCCTCCTCTTCCAAATCTGCAAAGGGAAAGTCTAAGTCCAGTAAGAGGCCCTTCCCGGCACCGGCTGGTGTCTCGGAGCCACCTCTTAAAATCACCAAATCAGACAAGTCCACTGTCTCATCGGCTCCACAGAGTTCGGTCCCGACTGAGAACAGTACTGTGATTACAGGGTCTGTTCCAAGTATTTTAGAGCCGACCGCTGAGACCATTTCACGGAGTCGGTCTATGGATCCTCTACCTGTCTCCCCCATATTGAAGTCTCCAATACTGCAGAGATCCCGCTTTCCTGCTCTGTCATCCAGGTCTTCCAGGAGCTTATCGGAAGATGATGTGGAGAGGGTAGTGCTGAGACTGTTTGGTCTGCCTTACCTAAATTGTTGTTGGCTCTGACCCAGTCTGTTCCGGAGCCACTTGAGTCTGTTAAGTCCCCTTTGATCATTCCTCCTCCGAGCCATGCTGGTCTTTCGGAGCCGGAGTGTTTGGTACCAATGGTAGAACCTTCGGCTCCAGCTTCCCCTGTGGCTGTTTCAGAGCAGAGTTCTGTTCCGATACTCTCGGTGCCATCCGTAGTATCTAGGAGCCGAAGCTCCCTGGTTGGCCTCAATGCTTGAAACCGAACTTCTTTGGATCAGTCTTCCTCTCAGCATGAGGTTGAGTTTGAATCCTATGTCAGTCTCGCAGCCAACTGCATCCTTGGCCCCCTCGGAGCCGGGGAGGTCTTCGGAGCTGGAGAGGTCTGCATTCGAGATGATGAGTATGCTGTCCAGATAGTTGGCTCCTACCATGGGTACCGACACTCTTCCCCCCCTAAGGTACCTACTTATGTCTCAGCTCCTACTCACTGCTTGGACAGCAGAGATCCTCAGCCTCAGGAGCCACCAGCTGGTGGCCCCCACTCTTCTGAGACCTCCCTGGTATATCCTTCTGAGGAGCCTCCACGGAAGAGAACATGTAAGAGGAAGCATGTAGACTCCCAGGATGAGTCTCTGACCTCTGACACTGACCTCGAGGAGTCAGAAGGGTCCCCCATGTCGTCCACTGATTATGTCTCCTTCGTAGACATCCTGGAGATCCTTAAACAGAGGTGCGGCTGACCCACTGTCACCCCTTCTGATGAGTAGTCAGTGTACCTGAAGGCTTTTGGGTCTCAACCTTCAGCCTCTTGGGTGTCTCCACCCTTCCACAAACTGATGGAGCTAGTTAGTCGGAAGGTGTGGGATATTCCTGATGCCTTGGAGCCAGTCCCCAGGAGACCAAATAAGTTTCTTTCTGCACTCCCCAGAAAAGGATTTTTTGTCTGAAGGTGTTCCCGTAGATGCCATAGTGGTAGCGGCGGCCACTAAGGAGGAGTTAGCTGAGACTACTTCTGTTCATCCGCCGAATAAGGAGTCTCGAACGATGGACAGAAGGAAAAACACACTGCCGTGGAAGTATGTTTTACTGTTCCCCCGAGACCATACTCTAAGGGTCAGAGGGGGTAGTAACATATGGTTCAAGATGTCCCAGAGGTTTTTCTCAGAGGAGGAGGAGGAAATGGTAGACATTGCCCTAGAGGCAGGGGCGGTCCGCAAAACCAGGGAGGTCACCATTCCTTTTGGGGCCCGCCTTACCAGCGCTCTTGATGTGGGGCCCGACTGTGCTTCTCCGGGGCCGATCAGGGGTCGCATTTCTTTGTATCCAGAAAGCTGGCTGGGTATCACTCAAGACAAGTGGGTACAAAGAATTATTACCAGAGGTAATGGCATACCCTTTTCTCTTCCACCCTTTGTTCCCAAGAAGATCCCGAATGTTCCACCTAATCACCGGGATCAGGCAACTGTGGAGATCAACAAGTTGCGGTCAGTCATCCAAACCGTCCCAGCAGACCAAATAGGATCCGGAACTTTACTCCAGATTCGTTTTAGTGCCAAACCGTACAGGGAACTGGAGGCCCATTTTGGACCTCAGCAGATTGAACGAATCAGTAAAAAAAGTTCCGGATGGTGACACTGCAGTCTATACTCCTGTTATTAGGGAAAGACCATTGGATGTGCTCAATAGATCTCCAAGACGCCTACTACCACATAAAAATGGACAGGGCGTTGAGTCATCTACACTTATGGCTCGGAGCCAGTCATTACCAGTTTCTTGCTCAGCCCTTTAGTCTCACCACAGCCCCCAGGGTGTTCACCAAATGTATGGCAGTAGTGACAGCTCACCTGAGATGTTGAAGATACCAGGTGTTTCCGTATCTGGACGACTGGCCTCTTGACTGCCCCCACCAAGCATCTTCTACTTAAGACCAAGGACGCTACTATTCAGCTTTGTGCCCAGCTAGGAATTTCTATAAATTGGGGAAAATCTGCCTTATTGCCCTGTCAATCTGTGATTTTTATAGGCGCAGAGATACACAGTAGACATGTTGGCTCGTCTTCCTGCCGAAAGGGCACAGAATCTGGTTCTTTAAATTCGGCGTCTTCTCCCCTTACAAAAGGTCAAAGCCAAGACTATTCTGCAGCTGCTAGGGACCATGACTTCCACCATATTACTAGTGCCACTAGTCAGGCTACACATGAGAATTCGTCAGTGGCTCCTGTTGTATGGTCCTTTCAGCACCTACCATTATCTCATCACATTCTGCTGACAGAATCTTGCAAGAAGGACCTTCTTTGGTGGACACTACCCAATCATTTAACCATGGGGACTTCATTTGTTCTTCACCAACCCGTTGCCACTGTGACCACGGATGCCTCACAGATTGGGGGGGGGGGTCATTATGTCATTATATCAGCAGGACTGTCCAAGGCACATGGCAAGATCACGAGGCTCACCTGCATATCAGCGTTCTAGAGATGAAAGCAGTGCTTCTGGCATTGAAAGCACTCCACGACCTTCTGCTTCTTTGGACTATTGCAATACAGTCAGACATGTCGGTAGTATGGTATATCAACAAACAGGGTGGAACCAGATCTTACCCACTCTGTCGAGAGGTCATGCAAGTTTGGAAATGGGGAATGTGTTCCCAGTGTTTTCTGGTGGCAATGCACATTCCAGGGACAACCAACTTGATAGCCGACAAGCTCAGCCGGGCAATCCTGATGCCTCATGAGTGGTCTCTGAAACAGGAAACAGCGGAACAGATTTTCCGCAGATGGGGGCAGCCTTGCTGTGACCTCTTTGCCAGCCCAATCAATGCCAGCTACTTTTCCCTCATCCCCCCTCCGGGGGAGTCACTGAGAGAGACACATGTTCACGACTGGCCCCTGGGTCTCATGTATGCTTTTCCTCTCATTCCCAAGGTTATTCAGAAAGGGAAACTGCTGGGAAGTAAACTTATCCTCATTGCTCCTTACTGGCATCGTCAGGTTTGGTTCCCCTTCCTTGGGCCTCTTCTCCTAGACGATCCTTGGATTCTGGACCCAGTTCCAGACCTGTTGACTCACATGTCAGGTTCGCTTCATCCCTCCTTACACACCCTCAGTTTAACAGCGTGGCTGCTCCAATTCCATCCCTAGTCAGGCTTCACAACTTGTCACCCTCCGTGACTCCATATCCTTACTTCTCATAAACCTTCCACTAGGAGACTATTCCAGTAAAAGGAGAAGATTCTCTATCTGGGCATAGAAAATGAATGTTAACCCTTACACTGCCTCCATTCCAGTGGTTTTGGAATTCTTGTCTGAGCTTTTTCACCAGGGATCTGCGGCTGCCACTATCAGAGTTAATTGGCAGCGATTTCAAATTTTCATCTAGGCTTTCAAGATTCTAATTTGATGTCACATAAGCTGTGCAAAACTTTCCTTAAAGGTGCCACTTTAAGACCCCCCTTTCAAGAACCTGTTGCCTCGTGGGATTTAAATTTTGTGTTATCCAAATTAACTTCTCCGCCATTTGAGCCTTCTCATTCATCCTCTCTGAAATTCCTGTCTTGGAAGACTTTGTTTCTTGTGGCTATCACATCGGCTAGACGGGTGTCAGAGCTGCAGGCATTGTTGGTAAAACCCCCTTATCTGATTTTTCACAAAGACAGGGTGTCCCTTAACACTAATCCCTCCTTTGTCCCCAAGGTCTGTTCCCATGTCACTTTGAATCAATCCATAGAACTTCCGGTGTTCTTTCCAAATCATTCCAACGCAGTTGAATGCAGGTTTCACCAGCTGGATGTCCATAGACATTTATGTTTTTATTTGCACTGGACTAAGGAAATCAGATCAGTTATTTATTTCCTTCTCCGAATCCAGATCAGGCTTACCAGTTTCCAAAGTAACACTTTCTAATTGAATTTTAGCTGTATAGCTACGTTTACAACTCTGAGGGTAGGCCTTTACCCTTTAAAAATCAAGGCTCATTCTACCAGATCTCTATCTGCCTCTGCAGCCTTTCAGGCCAGGGTCCCTCTTGATAATATTTGTGCGGCAGCAACGTGGGCTGCCCCTCACACATTTATTGCTCATTACAAATTGGATTTAACCTCCAGGGGTAGAGCATCATTTGGTTCCACGGTACTCAGGAGTGTTTTTCCTTGAGCCACCCAAGAATAAGGCAAGAATGAGGGTGAGATAGGACTACAGAACATAAAGAAGTTATGTGCTCACCATAAAGTTCCATGTTTGTAGTCCATCTCACCCTTCATTCTTACGAACCCACCCTCCTACCCCCAGCCTAGAAGTACCTGGAGACAGAAAAATATTATCCTTTTTTATGGAGACCTTTTAGTATTGACTTACTTTGTTTATTTGTTGTTCTCTCCTAGTTAGTAGCAAACACGATCTGGGGATTGTATTGGTGCACCATGGGATACCTACCTAGCCACGGGCCAACTAGACTTCCAGTTTGTAAATGGGCCGAGTCGGAGCCTAGGATCGGCTCCGATCCCATATGTAAGAATGAAGGGTGAGATGGACTGCAAACATGGAATGTTATGGTGAGTACATAACTTCTTTTTGCTTTTTACGTTTGCTTGATTGTTGTAGTCAGAGTGCCCTCGCTTTAAGTAATAATCTGAAGTTGTTAATCTTCTTCCATTCCTCACTGATGGGTACGGTTCCGAACCCTCGGAACTGAGTCGGCCAAATACCAAACTAGCGTACACCAAACTCTTGAGCCACGTTACTACCCACAATGCCCTTCATCCCATACCTCAGATCTTGTTTGTCGCGCAGCCATATAGCAGCGTTTTCACCGAACTCTCCAGCTAAGTAGTTTTGAGTTATTCAAACTTGTATTTTTCCATATTTTCTCTTCTAGTGTCTTCTTATAGTCTAGCTCTACCCACAGGTATTCCTTTTCTTACCATTGTTGTTATTTTCTTGCCTTTTCTTTACCACCCTCGTGGTAACTCTTCATACCATTGCTGGTAGTCTGGCCTTTTTTTCTCCTCTGTTTGAGCGAGTGTTAGTATGTCTGAGAAAAAGTGTACTTCGGGTTTTAAACATTGTACATCATGCAGTGGTAAATTATCTAACAGTGACTTGCATTTTAAATGTGTTTATTGTTTGGGTGTCTTGCACCTTTCTGCGACTCCCCCGTGTGATATTTGTGAGAGTTTTAGTCAACGGACGTTGAATGAACGGCACAGCAAGTTGAGTTTGAAAGGATTGCTTTCCTCTCCTTTCTCGGAGGCTATTTCTGTGGAGGTCTCAACCCCTCCAGGCAAAGATAGCGCCCCCGCTCAGACCGTTCTTCATCGGCCACTGACAGGTGCAAAAATCATCAATCTAAGGCTTGTAGATCTTCCTCCAAGCATCGACTCGGTGCTACCAATTTCGGCGCCTAGTGCAGTTTCTGGGAAGTCTGAATTGGTGCCGGGCACAGCACTGACAAATACTGAACCGATGATTACTTCGGTTCCGACCAGTCTGGTTGTGGACACTTCGGCACTGACCTCGCCTTTACAGGCTCCGGTTCCGACGACCTCTGATCCGATTTTGACTACTACCCCTGTTGTGACACCGAGTTCTCTCTGTGCCGACTACTGTTTATGCAGTTCAAATCAGAATCCTCGGCTCCATTGAGTTCATTACCACGGACCAGGTATTCATCTTCTGTGGCCCCGTTTGCCGGGCATCCCTACAGTCCCTTTCTGGACCGGCCTGAATCCCCTTCTGGGATATCGATTAGGTCTCCCAGGAGCGTGTCCGAAATAGACATTGTTAGTCTCGTAGATCAGGTATTGACTGCAAGAGGAATCTCCAGACGCTGTTCCGCTCCGGGTGTTGGGATTTTTCCTCCTCCTACTCCTTCTTATTCTCCTGATGGGGATCTTTCGGATGTTCTTCGTGTTTCACTGTTGCAGTCATTACATTTGGGTAATCTACTGGCAGGTTGCCCTCAGTCGGCCTGAATTTCAAAGTCTTGGGTCCTGTGTCGGTTGCTCTCTCTTCTTCCATGACGTCAGGTCATCAAGGGTATAAAACATGCAGCCGATGCCATTTTGTTCAGTCTTTCTTGCCGCGTGGTGCCCGAAGCAGAAGCAGTTAGCAAGTGCCAGTCGGCTGACTCCTGAAATTTTCGCATTCAAGTTTCAGACCCGAAGTCTTCAATTAAAGCTAAGTACCCTGTTGGGGAAACTTTTTCTTGCTCCTTACTGATGTAAGTAAAAGTTAATAATTGCAGTACTTGTGGGAAGCAAATGCCTCATAAGGATTTTCATTTGTACTGTATTCCTTGCCTAGGCCCAGATCATAACGTGCCTTGCTGTCGGTTTTGTGCTAGATTTAACCAATGCACTATTAAGCGTCTGTATATTTTTGCTTCAAAATATTTTGGATCCAGATTTAATTACGCTGAAGTGTCGTCGGATAGCAATATGACTACCGGAGTTCACAAAAAACACAAAGAAAAAGACAGAGACAGACCGTCAATATCCAAAACAGATGACAAAGCTTCTCCTAAGCCAGTCGCCGGTACTCAGCGAGGTGCTTTCACAGCCCCTGATACCTGCTACTTTTAAGTCGCAGGCCTCTACCGAGACCCATGCGGAGTCTGGTATGCCGCGAGATTCTCAGAGTATTGAACCCGTGGATGTCTCTCCCTTGGATGGGTCCGTAGCCGCTGAGCAGGCACCGGCTTCTGAGGGTGTTTTCAGGCCTCAACATTTCTATATAAACCCGACGCCAGCTTCAAAAACAACTTATAAGTCAAAAAAAATGACACATGAGCCCACGTGCTCAGGCCTCTATGCCTAAAAAACAGATGATCAAAATGGCTGAGGACTTAATTACCTTGATCAGGGGTTCCCAACCCCCCCCCCCCCCCGCTAAGAGGCCTTGGCAAGACACTGATTATGAATCTTCAAATCGGGTTTCTATTTTTCTGATCAGGAATTTTCTATACCACCCTGTGAGGATTCAGATGCAGAAGAATCCATCCCATCTGCATCTCCTCCTGAGGATTACTCTTTTGGAGAAACCCTTACATACTTTAAGGGAACATTTTCTTTGGGAGAGTCAGGATTTTTCTGAATCAAAAAAGAGGCTTAGGGATTTCCTTCTTCCTCAGCATGGGCCTTTGGCTATACCTCCTGTATTAGACATTGTTGTGTTTTTGGAATCAAGCATGGCTCCTGATTCCCTACCTCCGGCTCCTAGTAAGCCAGACAGATATTACAGGGTTTCTGACTCCCACAAATTTTTATTCAAAAATCTTGCAGCTGATCCTGAAACTATCTCACAGGGACCTAAAGGTGTAAAGGCCTCTACAGCCAAAAATCCTGCCCCCTCTGATAGAGATTCCAGGGCACTGGATAGATGGGGAAAGAAGGTTTATACGTCTGCATCCTTGGCAGTTAGGGCCTTAAACTGCCAGTTTCATATGCTTAAATATCAACAGAATGTTATGGGCTTACTGAAACAGAAAATTATGTTGATTTCTGATTGTGTGGAAAATAAAGAATTACAGGAATTATCGCATGCAGCAGAACAGGTTGGAAAGCATACTTTGCAATGTGGTTTTGATTCCTTGGAGGCCTCTTGCAGGGCCACAGTTACTGGATCTGTGATTAGAAGGCATGCCTAGCTCAAGGAGCAAAATCTGCCTGACCATGTTAAAGCTAAATTGTTGGATTCTCCTTTACAGCATGATACACTATTTGGTAATAAGGCAGAAGAGGTTGTAAAGAAAATGGAAGACAAATCTAAATCTATGCAAACTTAAGGGAGACCCCAAAA
>NC_056725.1:1808155325-1808199960 GCF_019279795.1 Protopterus annectens | reverse complement strand
CACCACACTCCTCATAGTCCCTGAAAACCTACACCACAAAAACATGCACATAGAAACACGAAATGCACACCTACATTTGCGGAGGCTCTCAATAAAAATCTGCTCAAGCAACAGACCTCCAAACCAGAAACGCAAGCAACATCCACCCCCCAACACAACCCAAATGACCTATAGCCCACAAACTCAAGTGTGCCACAGCCCATAAGGCATAACAACGTACCCAACACTCTAGTCATAGGTGACTCTGTAGTCAGGCACACTGATGCTCACTCTCCAGGCTAAACAAGGGGAAAGTTACTGCCAGCTCCCTGTCTGGTGCCAGGATCCGTCACATAATGCATGCACTCAGGTCACTCCACAACAAGTACAAAAATGACTGTCATTGTCCATGTTGGTGTGAATGACCTGATATGTACCTCCCTGGACTGTATGAAGAGACGTGGAGGAGCCCAGGCAGGTATGACCCTAGCCCTGAGAAGCATCCTGCCATCGCCCAGAATGATACCACAGTACAAGGACAAAATGATTGACTTCAGCAATTGGCTAAGCTTCTGGTGTCATTCTAAGAGGATCCAGTATCTGCCTGGGATGACATGATCGACAGACCATGATGCTTTTGCCAGAGATGGCCTGCACCTGTCGCCCTTGGGATTCCCGATAACTGGCCAAGTCTCTTGCCACCCCTGTAGTGCCTTTTTTAGGCAAGGTTCATATGACAAATTTACCACCTTAACAGGTACAAGCAAGCAAAATCTGAGGGTAATGCTACTCAATGCTAGAAGTCTAAACCTCAAAATGCATTCACTCGAGGCACTCCTTAAAATGGAGAACATCGACATCTATGCAGTGACAGAGACCTGGTTCAAGGCTCCAGAGAGCACACCTTCATTACCAGGCTATAATTCATACCACACCTTTCGGCCACCTAACCTGGACCGAAATACTAAAGGCGGAGCCGTGTCCGTGTTCATTAAGGATATTCACACATCCAGGCTAGTTGCTCAGCATAATGCCTCCGAGATTGTCCAAGTGCATCTTACTCTGTGCAAGACTGCAATCCAAACTAATTTGCTACAGATCCCCCACCATGCCCTAGGATTCCCACTCCTCATTTCTTGATGCACTGAAAAATATTGGGGTACAACCCAACACCCTAATAATGGGCAATTTTAACTACCCCACCATTAACTGGGAAAACTACTTGTGTACCAACTCTTTTGCTCAACGTTTTCTGGAATTCGTAAATTCCAATGCCTTGGATCAGCTTATCCACACCCCCACCAATAGCAGCAATATCCTAAACCTGGTCATTACTTACATGGGCAACCGGTGTTCTACACCAGAGGTCAATTCCTCGTTGGTCAGTGCTAACTTTACCCCCCTCTCACCCCTAAAGGGCCCATCTCTACAACTGAAGAATGCAAAGTTCCTGTAATCCCGGCTGCACAGGTAAAAACCACACTCTCCAAAGCCAAGAACTCGGCATCCATGGGACCTGACAACATCCCAGGCTGCGTTCTACACGAACTGCAGAATGAACTGGCACCCTGCCTAATTACCATGTTCAATCATAGCCTCACCTCAGGCTTTGTGCCCACTGAATGGTGCAAAGCGGTTATCCAACTCAACAAAGGGGGAGCCACCACGGATCCCGGGAACTACTGCCCCATTAGCCTAACGAGCCTGGTCTGCGAGGCCATGAAACTTAGTCATTGATCTTATATACAGACATTGGTAATCTCCAAGGTCTGGACCCCACCCAGTTCAGGTTTGTGAAAGGCAGACCATGTCTCCTAAACCTGATAAACTTTTTTGAAGCAGTCACCAAAGCCGTAGACGAGGGTAAGGTGGTTCACACAGCCTATCTAGATCTCGCCAAGGCTTTTGACACCACCTGTCACTCTGGAATTGTAGATAAACTCACTAAACTGATATAAATCCCTGTGTCACGAGATGGGTTGCGAACTGGTTCACTGACAGAACCCACACTGAATGTAGCAGACTCCAAATCAGACTTTAGACCGTTGACAAGTGGAGTACCACAGGGTTCAGTCCTGGGTTCTCCCCTGTTTGGTATCTACTTTTCTGAAGTACAGGTTAACACAGAAGGTCTTTGGCTAATGAAGTTCCTAGATGACTGCAAACTAGGAGCCATAATCGAAACTCATAACAATGTGGACATCCTACAAAAGGGCCTCATGATGCCTGGTGTCAAAGCCATGGCCTCAAGCTCAATGCCAAAAAGTGCATTGTCATCTCCTTTGGTAATAACTTTGTACCCATGAGCTACCACATAGGTGGTAGTCTACTTTAAAGAGACCTTTGGGACACAGGTGGACAGTAGTCTCTCCTTTGATAATCGCATCGCCACAGTAGTCAGGAACCTTCTACGTGGCACACCTAATCACAAAAGGTTTCTCATCCCGGAAAAAAAGAGGTAATTGTTCCCCTCTACTCATCACTCATTAGACCCATTATAGAGTACAAAGCCCCTTTTGGTATGTACTTCACAGGACATCTACAACAACTGGAAAGGCCACAGAAATACCTCACAAAGAGTATAACCAGCATCAAATAGATGCCCTACGCAGACAGTCTCAAAAAACTGCAGCTTTACTCTGTTGCATATCTGCCTAACATATAAAGCTATGTTAAACCCAGAGCTGTTGGACATGCTCCACTTAGAAATCCCAATCCCTCTGAGCTACACGCTCTAGGGACCTAAACCTTGTCAATACAATAAAAAGAACATGCTAGAGGGATAGATTCCTGTCCCAGAGACTTCCCGTACTCTGGAACAAACTACCTATTTATATCAAACAGAGCTCCTGATTAGCACTGTTAAAGAAAAATCTTGATGATTGGATGGGAAATAGGAAATTCACCCCGGGGATCACCTCTGTGGCTCTGCTCAACAGGGGCACAGGAAAATAATTTTCTTGGGTGGCAAAAGCTAGGGTACCTTTTTGGCCAGGCTTGTATAGGCCGTAGGGCCAATAGCCTAGTACCGACCTATGAACCTATACTCTGAGGAAGAAATGTTATCATATGGTAACCAGCTTTCTCCAGGATTCTATGCAAAAGAGCCCTGTTTTGGATCCAGAAGTTATATCTTTAGAATCCAAGGGATCCAGGGGCTGCTGTTCTAGGAACCCCTCCCAAAATAAGGAAAGCAGAGCTCTTGACCACTTTGGTGGGGGGGGGGGGTGCCACTTCAGGCTTACCTTAGCCATGAGGATCCTAAACTGCTAGTTTCATATGATTAAATACCTGAACTCTCTCCTGGATCAGATGAAACAGAAAGAGGTGGGGTTATTGTGCAGTGCCAGCTCCCAGGTTACCAAGTATTTATTAAAAATATGGCTGCAGTGATTTGGCTGCATCCAGTAGAGCAGCTGCCATGTGGTGTGTTAGGTTTGCTTGTCTGAGTGAACTGTCCCTCTTAGAGTATGCAGATGAGGATTTCCTGTTTGGACCCTGTCTCAGAAACCGTTTAAGAACCGGAGAAAAAGTGAAAACTATACAGACTTTCAAGAATTTTCTGCCTGCCTAGGTTTAATGGACTACCTTAGCAAAACCTGGATGTTTCTTACCAGCTAGATCAAAGGAAAAGGAAGGAAAAAGTTGCCAGAAAGGCTCCTTATTGAAGCCTGGAAGAAGACAGTCCTAGGGCCTCAGCAGAGCACGCCCCCCCAGCAACACCCACCAGAAGGGATTGGAGGCAGGTCTTCTCTGCTTTTGATCACAAGAGGGCAGATGAGTATTAAGCCCAGTAGGTTACTCCATGCATTTCATACCGAAAACAAGATTTTTCAGACATTCAGCCGTGCCAAAGGATCAACCAAAAAATGGTGCAGGCTGAAGTACAAAACTTTCTAATCCAAGACTATAGTATAAAAAGAAGCAGGAGGTTTTCTGCTCCAGAATCTTTCTGGTCCTAAGAAGTAATCCTTGGGGACTTGTACTGTACCTTTCCAGATTAAACAAATGCATGCTTGTCCCAAAATTCAGAATGCTTACCCTGCAAAAACTCTTCCCATTGATCCTTTCAGAAATTCTCATGATCTCCTTGGACTTCAGTGCCTGTTTTCAGATTTCTATAGTTTGAGAACACAGGCTTTTCCTTCACTTCAAGACAAGGGGTTCTAAATTTGCTTTTGTGCCTTGCCTTTTGCCCACATCAGGGATGCACTGTTTCGGCAACCTGAAGCCAAACCTGCTGCGCAGAAAGTTGGCATCTACAACCTAGAAGGGAACCCACTTCTGTATTGGCAGTTAGTGAATGTAATGCAGTTGAATTGAATCGTTTGTATGCCAAGAAAGGCACAGCTGATGAACTTGCAACTCTTAACCCCTTCCCCCATGTTCGGGTTCCACAAACTGGGAGTAAATCAAATGTGTCCATGAGTCCACCTGTGCACTTGGTGCCAGTTGTCAGTATCCCCCAAACTTGCCATCCAAACTAAATTTGTCAGTTAGGGTCCTGAACAGCAGGATCATGCAATTTATTTTTGAACTCGTTTGTCTTATTGACAACAGAACAAAGGAATTATTGCTTAAAAACAATTTCAGTGAATATTTTGAGTGGTGGTGGTAAACAGTAGATCACTGGAGTTTCCTAAGATAATTAGGGTTATGTCCTGCCAAGGATATGACCAAGCCACCAGCTTTTTTAAGCTTTTAAGTACCTTCTACAGGCACTAACTTCCAGGATCTTGAGCGAACTTCAAAAGGCAAATAAAGCATCAAAAAGCTTTGGTGGTTTCTTGCTGCCAAAGTGCACTCCTCCTGCAGGCTTCATGGAATTGACAGTCTGCTAATGAGCTTTCACGGCTGTGCATGCAAGTATCCTGCTGGGGAAAACGTTTCAGTTTTTTTTTTTTTTTTTTTTTTTCCCCTCCCTCAAGGAAGTCGCCGCCTTTGTCAGACACTGATGGATGACTCTGCTGTAGTTGGACTTGGTCCTTTGGACTGCTCATTTCCCTTGATCACTCTGGTTTAGCAAGGTTTGGAGACTAAGCCAGAGAGGCAAGATTACGTTGGTTTGGACATGTGCTGAGGAGGGATGTAGAGTATATTGGAAAAAAGATGCTAAGGATGAAGCTGCCAGGTAACAGGAAAAGAGTAAGGCCTAAGATAAGGTTTATGGATGTGGTGAGAGAGGACATGCAGGTGGTTGGTGTGAGAGAGCAAAATGCAGAGGACAGGAAGAAATGGAAACAGTTTATCTGCTGTAGCGACCCCTGAGGGGAGCAGCCGAAAGAAGACGACTACTCTGGTTTAGCAACTAGACTGCGGTGGTGGTGCTGCAGTAGCGTTGTTGCCTCACAGTAAGACGTTGTCCTGTTAGATTCTCAGCTAGAGCGTCTTCTGTGTGGGGACATGCGTGAATGGGCGGACCTTCATTGAAGGTTGTGCGTCAGGGCCGGCAACTCTGCACGTAAAAATCTACTGCCAATCATTAGTGGACCGGAGTTCCACTGTGGCGACCCCTAACCGGGAAAAGCAGAGAGACACGACACCTCTGATTTCGCAACTGCAGTCACCAAGAACCAGAGGGTAGACTTATTTGAGGCTATAGGATTGCTCTCCCCAGGCAAGAGGAAATCACTTTAGCCAGTCTTGAGGAAGGGGTGGATATAAGTGTTGAGCTTGGCCGGAAAGGGAGCTAGAGTCCCAGGATAGTGTACCTGCCTTAGGTATGTCTGATTTTTCCAGTATTCTCCTAGGAAAAGAAAACAGTTTTTTTTTTTTTTTTTAAAGTTATTTCACGTCTCTGTTTAGATGGACAGAGAAGACATGCTGTGGAACTAATTTCTTATTTTACTGTACCTATTTCCTCTTCAGGTAAGAATGAGGATTCCTCTCTGTCACTGATCTTCAGTCAGAAGAGCAGAGATTAGAGAGAGAAGGTTGTGTTTCTAGGCTGTCTTTTCAAGCTGAGGACTCTGATTCTTCGTAAAGTGAGGCTTCAGATTTCCCTCCAGAAGGCTTGCCTTGTTTAAAATCTTATCTAAAATTAGAAGTTTTTCATTGGGAGCAGAATGATATTCCTATTGCCCTGCAAATGTGTTTTGGTTTGTTAAAGTTGGATATTCTTCAACCTACAGCTGTCCCTCTTGTTGCGTATGCTACAGAGAATGTTTTCCACGCAGCTTATAGCTTACCTAACAGTCAAAATCCTGCACCTTGGAAGTCTGATATATAAGGTGCTTCCAACTCAAAAATGTGTTCTTTTGTAACAATAAAGCAGACCTGCAGTGATTTCCGTAATGGCTTCTGCTAGATACATTGCTGATTCCAATCCCATTCCTTTTGATGAGAATGGGAAAGCTTATCACAAGTTTGGGAAGAGTATACTTCTGCCACTTCAACGTGAGCCTGGCAGTGTATGGATGTTCTTCGTGTTTCACTGTTGCAGTCTTTACATTTGGGTAATCTGCTGGCAGGTTGCCCTCAGTCTGCCTGAATATCAGAGTCTTGGGTCCTGCGTCTGTTAATGTCTCCTCTTCCATGACGTCAGGTCGTCAGGGGTATAAAACATGCAGCCGACGCCTTTTTCTTCAGTCTTTCTTGCTGCGTGGTGCCCGAAGCAGATCGCAAGTGCCGATCGGCCGACTCGAGTGAACTGAGGTCTTCTATTAAAGCTAAGTACCCCGTTGGGAAAACTTTTTCTTGCTCCTTACCGATGTCAGTAAAAGTTAATAATTGCATTACTTGTGGGAAGCAAATACCTCATTATAAGGATTTCCATTTGTACTGTATTCCTTGCCTAGGCCCAGATCATAATGTGCCTTGCTGTCAGTTTTGTGCTAGATTTAACCAGCGCACTTAGCGTCGGTATATCTTTGCTTCAAAATATTTTGGAAACTGATTTAACTACCCTGGAGTGTCGTCTGATAGCAATCCGACTACTGGAGTTCACAAAAAAATGCAAAGAAAAGGACAGAGACTGACCGTCTAGGTCCAAAACCAACGACAAAGCTTCTCCTTAGCCAGTCGCCGGTTCGCTGGTACTCGGTGAGGCGCTTTCGCAGCCCCTGATACCCGCTACTTTCGAGTCGCAGGCCTCTACCGAGACCCATGTGGAGTCCGGCATGCCGCAAGATTCTCAGAGTATTGTACCCGTGGATGTCTCTACCTCGGATGGGTCCGGAGCCGCTGAGCAGGCACCGGCTTCAGAGGGTGTTTTCAGGCCTCAGCATTTCTATGTAAAACCACCAGCTTCAAAAACTAAGACAAAAGCAACTTCTAAAGCTAAAAAAAATTACGCATGAACCATGTGCTCAGGCCTCTATGGCCAAAAAACAGATTATTAAAATGGCTGAAGACTTAATTACCTTGATCAGGGGTTCCCAACCCCCCCCCCCCCCCGATAAGAGGCCTAGGCAAGACACTGATTATGATTCTTCAGATCAGGTTTCTATTTCTTCCGATTCCTCTTCTGATCAGGAATTTTCTGTACCACCCTACGAGGATTCAGATGCAGAAGAATCCATCCCATCTGCATCTCCTCCGGAAGATTATTCTTTTTGAGAAATCTTGCATACTTTGAGGGAACATTTTCATAGGTTCATAGGTTGGTACTAGGCGATCAGCCCTAGGGCCTATACAAGCCTAGCCATAACAATTCCCTGGCTATTTCTTCCCACATTATTTACTTTCCTGGACCCCTGTCTAGCAGGGCGACTGACGTGATCCCTGGAGTGAATTTCCTTTCTCCCATCCAATCGTCAAGTTTCCTCTTGAAGAGGTCCAAAGAGGCACTCTGCTTGACATGTATGGGCAATCCATTCCAGAGTCTGGGGAGTCTCTGGGTCAGGAACCTATCCCTCCAGCATGTTTTGTTTATTGTGATGACAAGGTTTAGATCCCTGGAGCGTGTAGCTCTGAGGGATTGGGATTTCTTTAAGTGTAGCATGTCCAACAGCTCTGGGTTTGACGTGGCCTTGTATGTTAAGCAAAGATCACCTCTGAGTAGACGATATGCGACAGAGTATAGCTGGAGTTTTTTAAGGCGGTCAGCGTAGGGTATCTGCTTTAGGCTTGTGATTCTTTTAGTGAGGTATTTCTGAGGCCTTTCCAGTTGTTGCAGATGTCTTGAGAGGTACATACCAAATGGGGCATTGTTTTCCATAATGGGTCTAATGAGGGATGAGTACTGTGGGACAATGACCTCCTTTTTTCTGGATGAAAAGCCCTTCGTGATGAGGTGTGCCACATAGAAGGATTTCCTGACTGTTGTGGCGATGTGGTTATCGAAGGTGAGACCACTCTCCTGTGTCCCTAAGTCTCTTATCACACTTTCTGCGTTTAGTGTACTGCCACCTATATGGTAATTCATGGATACATGTTTTTTCCCAAAGGGGTTAACAATACATTTCTTGGCATTGAGCTTGAGCCCATGGCTCTGGCACCAAGCATCTGTTTCTGTAAGGCCCTTTTGTAGAGTATCCTCATCATTTGGGGATTCAATAATGGCTCCCAGTTTGCAGTCATCTGCAAACTTTGTTAGCCAGAGTCCCTTAGTGTTGACCTGTACTTCAGAGAAGTAGATGCCAAACGAGCGGCCCCAGGACTGAATCCTGAGGTACTCCACTTGTCACTTGTCTGGAGCTGGATTTGTAGTCGGCTACATTTACAGTGTGGGTTCTATCAGTAAGCCATTTAGCAACCCATTGGGTGACATAGGGATTAATGCCCAACTTAGTAAGTTTATCTAGGATTCCAGAGTGGGGGATGGTGTCAAAGGCCTTGGCAAGGTCTAGATAGGCTGTGTGGACCACCTTACCCTTGTCCATGGCTCTGGAGACTGATTCAAAGAAGTCAATCAGGTTCAGGAGACAAGATCGGCCCTTCACAAACCCAAACTGGGTGGGGTCCAGTGTTTGAAGGTTGCCAATGTCTTTGTTTATAAGTTCCATGATAATACGCTCCATGGCCTTGCAGATAAGGCTTGTCAGACTGATGGGACGGTAGTTTCCGGGATCCAAGGTGGATCCCCCATTGTGGATTGGGATAACTGTAGCTCTGCGCCACTCAGTGGGCACGAAACCTGAGGTGAGGCTATGATTAAACATGACACTTAGGTGAGGTGCCAGTTCATATTGTAGTTCATGTAGTACACAGCCGGGATGTCATCTGGTCCCATGGATGCTGTATTCTTGGCTTTGGAGAGTGCGTTTTGTACCTGTGTGGCCGTTATTACTGGAATTTGGCAATCTTCCGGTATTGAGATGGGCCATTTAGGGGGTGAGGGGGGTGAAGTTGGCACTGAATCGATCTGCCAGGATATTGGCAATATCCTTCGGATCAGTATATTTAATGCCATTCTGTTTTAGCTTAGAGCAGATCTGAGCATTGCCATTTAGATTCTTGACATAGTTATAGAATGCTTTGTGGTTGTCTTTGGAATTTTTGGCAATTTTATTTTCGTAACTAGCTTTAGAGGATTTTGAGGCATCTCAGTTTCTTACTGAGGCTAGTAAGGGAGTTTTTTGCATCCTGGGATTTTCCTCTTTTCTGCAAAAGTTTCTTCCTTTTGTTGTAAAGTTTGTTTATGGCAGGGGACCACCAGATTGGCTTCCTTTTTTTGGATGAGAGCATTTTGGTTCTATTTGGGATGGCACGATTCATGCATGAGTGGATGTGCTCGTACAGTGCCTTAGTGTAGGATTCAGCAGTTGAACTTTCAGTTCCCGTCTGCATGGGTGTCATGAAGTTTGTCACTTCTGACTTGAGTAGCATGAAGTTGGCTTTGGAGAAGTTTTTATGGTGGTTTCTTTACTGGGGGTGGGGGTGGGATGTGGATGTTAGGGTGATTAGCTTATGGTCAGACCTGACTAATGAGGGGTGACCATAGGTATGGAGCATTGATTTCCCATGTTGGTAATGACCAGGTCTAGGATATTGGAGCCCCTGGTGGGACTATGGATTAGTTGATCCAGGGCGTTGGAATTTATGAATTCCAAGAACCGTTAAGCAAAGGTGTTGGGACATGAGTAGTTTTCCCAGTTAATGGCAGGGTAGTTAAAATCACCCAGTATTAGGGTGTTTGGTTGTATCTTAATATTTTCCAGTATGTTTAGAAAGGTGTAGTGAGAATCTTGGGGTATGGTGGGGGATCTGTAGCAAGCTACAATTTGGATTGCAGTCTTACCTAGTGTTAGTTGCACTTGGAGAATTTCAGACACATTGTGTTGGCCAACTAGCCTAGTGGTGTGAATATCCTTGGTGAATATTGACACTCCTCCAGCTTTAGTGTTTCGGTCCTGGTTTGGTGGCCGAAAAGTGTGGTAAGAGTTGTAGCCTGGTATTGCAGTGGTGCTCTCTGGAGCCTTGAACCAGGTCTCAGTCACTGCACAGATATCGATGTTCTCCATTTTTAGGAGTGCCTCGAGAGAGAGTGCATTTTGAGGTTTAGACTTCTAGCATTGAGTAGCATTACCTTCAGATTTTGCATGCTTGTACCTGTTACGGTGGTGGTTTTGTCCTTTTGAAGTTTGCCTAAAAAAGGTACTATAGGGGTGGCAAGAGCCTTAGCCAGTAACCTGAATCCCAGGGGCGACAGGTGCAGACCATCTCTGGCAAAGCATCGTGGTCTGTCAATCATGTCATCCCGGGCAGACAGATACTGGATCCCCTTTGAATGACACCATAAGCTTGGCCAATTGAAGTCAGTCATTTTATCCTTGTATTGTGGTATCATTCTGGGCGAAGGCAGGATGCTACTCGGGGCTAAGGTCATACCTGCCTGGGCCACATGATCAGAGAGCTCTTCCATGTCTCTTTTCATGTAGTCCAGGGAGGTACGTCTCAAGTCATTCACTCCAACATGGACAATGACAGAGTCATATTTGTACTTGTTGTGGAGTGACTTGAGTGCATGCGTTATGTGGCGGATCCTGGCACCCGACAGGCAGCTGACTGTAATTTTCTCCTTATTCAACCTGGTGATAGGGACATCAGTGTGCCGGACTATAGAGTCACCTATGACTAGTGTTAGGCACATTGTCTTGCCTTAGGGGCTGTTGCTGGGTGGCACACTGGTGTTGTGAACTATGTGACACATTGGCTCATTGGGAGAGTCAGGATTTCTCAAAATCAAAAAAGAGGCTTAGGGATTTCCTTCTTCCTCAGCCTAGGCCTGTGGCCATACCTCCTGTATTAGACATTGTTGATGTGTTTTTGGAATAGAGCATGGCTCCAGATTCTTTACCCCCGGCTCCTAGTAAGCCAGACAGATATTACAGGGTTCCTGACTCACACAAATTTTTATTCAAAAGTCCTGCTGCTGACCCTGAAACTATCTCACAGGGGCCCAAATGTGTAAAGGCCTCTACAGCTAAGAATCCTACCCCCTCTGATAGAGATTCCAGGACGCTGGATAGAAGGGGAAAGAAGGCTTATACATCTGCAACCTTGACAATTAGAGCTTTGAACTGCCAGTTTCATATGCTTAAATATCAACAGCATGTTATGGGATTATTGAAACAGAAACTGATTTATTTCTGAATGTGTGGAAAGTAAAGAATTACAGGAATTCTTGCATGCAGCAGAGCAGGTTGGAAAGCATACTCCGCAATGTGGTTTTGATTCCTTGGAGGCCTCCTGCAGGGCTGCAGTTATTGGATCTGTGGTTAGAGGGGCATGCCTGACTCGAGGAGCAAAATCTGCCTGATCACGTTAAAGCTAAATTGTTGGATGCACCTTTACAGCATGATACTCTGGTAATAAGGCAGAAGAGGTTTTAAAGAAAATGGAAGACCACGCTAAGTCTATGCAAACTGTAAAAGACTTCTTATAAGTGTAGCCACCAAGATTCAGTAGACACTGGCCTACAAAAAATTGGTCCTTTCCTGTGTCCGACAGCCTCACGGGGCAAATCCAGGCACTCAAAAGGCTCTAGATACCAATCACAGAGTTCTTACAGGTAAAAGCAATAGGGTGACTCTACCTCCAAATCTGGAGGAAACCAAGCACAACCGTACAGTAGACAGTCTCGATGACTTCCCTCTGCCATCACCAAGCACTTATCTTTTGGCAGCCCCCTTAGGGGGAAAATTGGCACTTCATGCTCAAAATTGGCAGTTAATAACCCAGAACAAGTGGGTATTAAACATAGTATCCCAGGGATACAGATTTCATTTCCATACCTTGCCAATTCCAAACGGTTGGCCAGATCTGCCAAAAAAATCAATGGGCAGAGGCACGCAAACAAGTTACGTCCCTCATGGGTATGGGGGCTGTTCTTGGTATCCAGAAAAGACAATGCCTGGCGCCCAATACTGGATTTATCTATTTTGAACACATTCTTGGACATTCCATAATTCAAAATGCTGACTTTGCAACAGCTTCTGCCCATGCTGGGCATGAATGCTTGGCTAGTGACTCTAGACCTAAGAGGCATACCTGCATATCCCAATAAGGGGATCGTGCAGAAGATACCTCCGCTTCATGGCTGGTTTTATGCATTACCAATTCTCTGCACTGCCCTTTGGCTTATCTACTGCGCCCAGGTTCTTTACAAAGTGCCTGGCACCAGTAATTGTATTTTGCAGACAAAGAAGCATACAAATCTATCCTTACTTGGACGACTGTCTCATTCAAGCAGAAAACAAGGACATTCTTCTTCAACATCTGGCGTTTGTAAAAAGGCTTCTAATATGCCTAGGGTACACAATAAACAAAAATAAATCGCATCTGGTACCCTCTCAAAAGTTTACATTCCTGGGTGCAAGCTTGAATACAACTGCCCAGATGGCTTACCTTATGCCAGACAAAGACAACTGACTATTTACTTCAAACAGATGGCAACAAAAACCCAGTTATCTGCAAGACAAATTCTGCAGGCTTTGGGATTCATGGCATCCTGTATTCTACTAATTCCATATGTAAGACTGCATATGAGGAAACTACAGTGGTATCTAAAAAGTTTATGGAGTCAACATTGTCACAATCTGGAAACAATGATTCCTCTCATTCCCTGCCTACAACAGGAGTTTCTTTGGTGGGCAGAGATGTCACCAGGACATGGGACGGTCTTTCACTCTACCCCCTGCCACCCAAACCCTAACTACAGATGCATCAGACTATGCTTGGGGGGTCCACCTGGTGGGGAGATGCATTTGTTTTGGGCTCCATATGCCCTGAATGCATCTGCATATCAACCAGAAAGAGATGTTAGCTGTTCAGAATGCCCTGCCAGCCTTAAAGGACTTACTTCATCCAGGACAACTACTGATGAAGACGGACAACACCACTTGTGTAGTACATAAACAAGCAGGGGGTTACACATTCCTACCCCCCTTTGCAGACTAACCATGGCATTGTGGGACACAGCCTTGACTTGCCAAGTACATCTTCAAGCTCATTTCCTGCCAGGAAAACTAAATACTCTGGCTGACAACCTAAGCAGAAGTCTTATGGACCCTCACGAGTGGAAACTGGATCCACAAGTCTTCAGCATAATAGATAAATGGGGGAGTCCGGACATCTATTTGCCTCTCCCCAGAATTATCAACTGGACAAATTCTTCACAAGGACTTATCAGACAAGCATGGAAAGAGTTTTTTTCCAATTGAAGGATAGAGCATCCAATCAGTCTACGCCTTTCCTCCTGTGCCTCTACTTCCCAAGGTCTTACTAAAAGTCAGACGGAAAAAACAGAAATGATCCTAATTGCCCCGGACTGGCCTCTCCAGCATCGGTACCCAATTCTGAGGAATATGTCTCAACTCCCTCCTTGGTACTTGCCTCAAATACCTCATCTACTGTATCAGCAGAGCAGTCAAATTCTGCGCAATCTGCTCCAAACTCTGAACCTGGCAGCATTGCTGATCATGTAATTAATCAAACACCTGTCTGTAAATCTGTGATGGATGTAATTTTGGAAGCCAGAAGGCCTAGTACTAGAAAATCTTATGCTGATAAATGGAAGAGATTTTGTGCTTGGAACCAAGCACAAGGGACTGACACAGCAAAGCCAAATATTCCTCAGATTTTACGATACTTGACTAAGATGCTTGACAAGGGCCTTTCTTTTTCATCAATAAAAATCCATGCCTCTGCCATCCTGGCTCATTACAACAGAGCCTCCCATCTTTTCTCATCCTCTGCTAAAACAGTATCTTAGAGGGGCCAAATATTTAAGCCCCCCCCCCCCCCAGAAGATCACCAACTCCTGCATGGGACCTCAGTTTTGTGTTGGAAAAGCTCACCCTGCCTCCATTTGAACCAGCAGTTACTGCGGATATAAAGTTTTGTATCTTGGAAAATGGCTTTCCTTCTGGCAATCACTTCAGCAAGAAGGGTTTCAGAACTACAGGCCCCCATGGCTGTGGAGCCTTTTATTACATTTTACCCGGACAGGGTGTCCCTCAGGACCAATCCTTCCTTTATGCCCAAGGTGGTATCCAGTGTGGCTCTTAACCAAACTATTCACCTGCCAACTTTTTACCCAAATCCACAGAACAAGGGGGAGCGGATTCTGCATTCCTTGGACATACACAGACAACTAAGATTCTACTTAAACAGGACCAAATCTCTAAGAAAGTCTGAGCAGCTACTGGTGGTATTTCCTGCAGGATCAGAGGGGAAGGCTATTTCAAAACAGACAATTTCAAAGTGGATAAGCCACTGCATTCGTTTTTGCTATTTGCATCATGGTAAACCGGTGCACAAGGGAATCTGGTCACATTCCACCAGGGCTGCATCTACCTCAGCAGCTTTTCTCAGAGGGGAGCCAACCAAAGATATTCTAGAAGCTGCTACTTGGAGCTCTGTTCATACTTTTACAAAGCATTATCATTTGCCTCTCTAAGTCCAGGGCAGGCTTTGCCACTGCAGTTCTGCAGGGCCTTGTAGCCGCTCCTAATGCTATTTAGTTCCAGCCTCCCATCTATAGCTTTGGAATTCTACCCAAATACAATGAGTGCAGCAGTGAAACACGAAGAACATAGTACAGTTGTGTACATTTACCATAAATGTAGATGTTAGAGTGTATTCACGGTTACCCACCCGCCATCCCCCCTTTTTTCTAGAAATTCTCTTTCCTTCACCTGACATCTGGGGCTAGAAAAACTAAAATGGCATTGGCTGCATGTTTTATACTCCTGATGTGGAAGAGGAGACAGCAAGCGACGCAGGACCCAAGACTTTGATATTCAGGCCGACTGAGGGCAACCTGCCAGCAGGATTACCCAAATGTAATGACTGCAACAGTGAATACACTTGAACATCTACATTTATGGTTAAGTGTACACATCTGTACTTTTTGAATATGAAAGTTTTTATTACAGGCTTTTGAGAACATGATGAAGTTAAATGTTAACCTTCTGTCTTCTGAAGTTAAAAATGCTTTGAATGACTCTAGCTTATTTGCTTCTCATAGAATTGAACATTCCTTAATATTTTCTTAATACTGTGTAATACTCTGCTGATGGTCTCCAGAGCTGCTGCTTCTGGATCAGTCACAAGAAAATTTATTTGATTATATTCTGAAAAATGTATCTGAAGATATTAAGCACAAGTAAGATTTTAAACTCTCCCTCGGTCAGGGTGTGGTATTTGGACATTCTGCAGCTGAGGTTGATGAAAGGAAAAGCTGATTTAAGTGGTGACCTATATCTTCCAAACTCCTTTTGTTAAGGAAAATTAAACTTCCATCCACCTCGGCTCCCATTTTCAATCAGCAAGGTGCCAACTAAAAAAGGGGAAAACCTCTCAAAATTAAGGACATTCCAGAAAGTCAGAACGATTCTTTGCCTCTTCAGCATCCCCCTCCCCCAACCCTGCCAATCTCTCCCTCTCTGAATCTAGAGCTTCCCTTTTGGCACTAGATTGTTTCAGCCAAATGGATTCTGAAACTCATTTAACTAGGGTACACTTTTTTTCAATAGGAGTCCCTCCCTCCTTTCCGGGGGTTACCTGCTTGCCCAGGAATCACTATTCTTCATGGTAAGACTTAGAAAATGCTTATGTCATCCTCATTGGCAACCATGTCAGATGTTTAAGATTTTCTATATCTGGCTTGCACTGTCAGTTCCCTCTTACTATTTAAACTGTCATCTGCTCCAAGGGTTTTTACAAAGAATCTGGCTTCAGTAACTGCTTATTGCAGACTTCAGTGTATTTACATTTTAATTATGTGGATGATTCATATATTTGCAGACTTTTTTTTTTTCCAGTCCGGTGTCTTTAGCAAGTATTCAGAATCGCCTACTCAGTCTGTGTTTCCAAGTAAACTTACAAAAATGTTTCCACATCCCTGCTCACAGAATATATTTTTTTTCTGGGATGCTTTCTCCACGGACAAAGTAGAGATGTACTTGGAGTTGTTTTCCAGTCAAACTATGGTGCTCGCAAAGGAATTTCTCAGGATTTTGGGATATGTGGCTGCCGTGATTCTTATGATTCCCTTTCCCAGACATTGTATAAGAAAAATTTAGTGGTACCTCAGATCAGTATGGACTCTGCATATACATTCTTTATCTTTACAGATAGTTATGCTGGGGTTTGTAAGGAGGGAAGTTTTGTGGTGAATAGACCAGATGTTCATCGTTCTCACTGCTGCAGTAGCCTTCTGGCTATATGGCTGTGGCTCCCTCCCACACCACTCTGACTACTGAATGGACAACCCATAGGAGCGAAATAAGCAGTCCGAATGAAGAACTTTTCAGTACTTTTTTGCCACCTCGAGAGGAAGCTGCTCTGAGGTTTCCCAGTAGCACTGATCTGTCTTCAGTGTTTGTTTGTGGCAGACATGCTCACATGGGAATCCTTCTGCGCAGTAAGTTACTCTTTTAACAAATACTTTTTATTGAGACTTAAAAACAGTATTTCCCCATGAAGAAAGCTGGTATTTTTCCCAATATTTGGAAGTTTTCCTGTAGGGGGAATGTTATTTTTAGCTAAGGGCTTATTTTCTGGTTTAGAGGCAGTTTTTTTGTGCCAAGTGTACTGCTTATATAAACATCCAGTCTGTGAGTTAAGTATCTGGAATTGTTTTTGATGGGGTAGATTTTTTTTTTTGTTTTTTTACTGCTTGTGAACAGTTTGTTGCAACTTGCCTGTTTTTTAGTCTGTGTACATTGTTGACAAGTGCTGCATTTCTGTGTTTTGTGTATGTTTTTAGAGAAGAGGAACTGTGTAGGGAAGCATGTGTGTGTGCTGTTTGTGAACACTTGTTTGGTTTGATAACTTTCCTTCCAACAACTCATTCCAGCACTGGTAATAGACATTGAGACCTTTTCCTTGGCTGTGGTGTACATACTTAGTCCGGTCCTGCTGGCTATTCTCCCACAGTACCCCCCCCCAAAAAAACACCACTAGTTTAAAGTGGCTCAGTCATTAGTGAGTGAACCTGTAGTGGCCAACCATTGTTCCTTAGGCCGCACACTTGCTTTTCTGGGCTCCTTTGGTGCAATCATTTAAATCATCATGGACCAGGGGTTCATAGATGTGTTCTAGGCCAACAACCACTAGGGACTTTTTAAGCCTAGTAATGCATCCCAAATCTTTGACAAGTTCTGGTACTCTTGATAAGTGTAAGCAGGGGCTTGGGAGATGAAACCTTTGCAATGCTGCCTGTGTCCATTAGAGACATGGGTGCCAAACCAGGGATGATTTTTCTGTTCCCCTATCCAATTGTCCAAGTTGCACTTGAATTGGGTTGGGGGTGAATTCTGCTTCACATGGATAGGGAGGGGTTGGGGGTGAATTCTGCTTCACATGGATAGGGAGGGTTAGTCTTTTGGATACATACCTGTCTGTCCAGCAGGTCCTATTTATATCATAGGCAAGGTTTAAGTCTTTATAACAGGTATTTCTGGTGCTGTTTGTTTTGTGGATATGCAGTGCCTTGAATGCCAGGCATAGATCTCCCTCATTAACCTGTAGGAGACCGAATACAGAGATAGGGCTTTGAGGTGATCTGCATAGGACATGTTTATGCTGTGTATTCTTCTTTTAGTGAAGAACCTCTGTGAGTATTCCAGTTGTTGGCTTGTCTAGTTAAGTACATAACAGAAGGGCATTGTACTCTGTGGTAGGTCTGATGAATGCCGAATACGGTGGAGCAGTGCCTTCCTTGGACCTAGATATCATACCTTTATTTATAAGTTGCACAAAGCAGAATGATTTCCTCACTACTGTAGACAAGTGGTGGCCAAAGGCTTGATTACTGTGTGCGTCCCCAAGTCCCTGATTAATGGGTCTATTCTTAGGGGTGTGTTGTCAGTATGATAGTTAACAAGGATGGATGACTTCCCGAAGATTACTGTTATGCATATTGTCATTTAGTTTTAGTCCATGGCCCTGACATGGGTCACTTGTTTGTGTTAGCTCTTCCTAGATAACAATCCTTTTCAAGGCACCCATGCAAATGGGAGAATAGTTGCATGACTGCTGAATCATACACCAATGCACTGTACGATCACTTGCACAAATGCATGGGTCTCGCCATACCCACTAGAACCAAGATGCTCTCCTCCAAAAAAAGGAAGTCAATCTGGTGGTCCCCTGCCATAAACAAACTCTACAACAGAAGGAGGAAACTGGTGCAGAATAAGGTGAAGTCCCAAGACTGGAAAACCTCAGTTATCAGCCTCAACAAAAAGTTGAGATTCCTCATCAAATCTTCTAAAGCTAGCTATGAAAACAGAATTGCAGCAGATAGTAAAGACAACCACAAAGCCTTTTATAGTTATGTAAAGAATCTCCACGGCAATACCCAGATTTACTCTGAGCTACTGCACAATGGCTCGTCCTATACCGAGCCAACAGATATTGGCAGTATACTGGCCAACAGATTCAATGCCAACTTTACCCCTCTCTCCCCCACCAAAGGACCAATCACAATACCAGTAGATTGCCAGGCACCCAGTATTACTGCTGCACAGGTTAAAACAGCACTGTCCAAGGCCAGGAATACAGCTTCTATGGACCTGACAATATCTGTGGCTGTGTTCTATATGAACTACAGAGTGAACTGGCACCTCACCTCTGTGCCTTTTTCAATCACAGCCTTACCTCAGGCTTTGTCCCTACCGAATGGCGCACTGCTACAGTCATCCCTCTCTACAAAGGAGGAGCAACTACAGACCCTGGGAACTATCGCCCCATTAGCCTCACAAGTCTGATATGCAAAGCAATGGAACACATCATCATGGACCTAATAAACAAGGATCTAGGGAATCTTCAAATTCTGGATCCCACACAGTTTGGTTTTGTGAAGGGTAGATCATGCCTGCTCAACCTAGTCGACTTCTTTGAGTTAGTCACCAGAGTTGTGGATGAAGGCAAGGTGGTTCATACAGCCTTCCTTGACCTGGCCAAGGTCTTTGATACCATTCCCCACTCAGGAATCATAGAAAAACTCACTAAGCCAGGCATCAACCCCTATATCACTAGGTGGGTTGCAAACTGGCTCACAGAACCCACAGTGTGAAGGTAGCTGATTCCAAGTCAGACTGCCGACCAGTCACGAGTGGAGTCCCACAGGGTTCGGTCCTGGGTCCTCTCCTGTTTTGGTATCTACTTCTCTGAAGTCCAGGCCAACACTAAGGGTCTCTGGCTGACTAAGTTCGCAGACGATTGCAAGCTGGGAGCTATTAACTCCCCAAGTGATGTTGTCATCCTACAGAAAGGTCTCACTGAGACCAATGACTGGTGTTAGAACCATGGCTTTAAGCTCAATGCCAAAAAAATGTCATCATCCCTTTTGGGAAAAACCCAGTTCCCATGAATTACCACATGGACAGTAGTCCACTGAACACAGAAGGCGTTATAAGAGATCTCTGAATGCAGGTTGACAGAAACCTCTCTTGACCACCACATTGCCACTGTGGTCAGAAAGTCCTATGTGGCACATCTCCGTACTAAGGGTTTTGCATCCAGGAAGAAATAAGTCATTTTTCTCCCTCTTCTCTTCCCTCATTAGGCCAGTCTTGCCCCATTTGGCATGTTCCTCACTAGACACCTGCAGCAACTGGAGAGGCCGCAAAAGTACCTCAGAAAGAGGATCCTAGGCCCTAAACACTTGTCCTATATAGACAGACTCAAAAAACTCCCAACTATTCTCTCTCATGTCGCCTACTTAGAGGTGATCTCTACTTGACTTACAAAGCCATGTCTGACCCAGCTCTGTTAGAAGTGCTACATCTAAAGAAATCCAATCCCTCCACACCACATGCTCCAAAGATCTCAACCTCATTACCACAATCAACAGAACAAGCTGAAGGGACAGGTTCAAAACCCAGAAACTGCTCATGCTATGGAATAGACTTCCCATACATGTTAAACAGAGCACCTCACTGGCCCTCTTCAAGTGAAATCTTGATGAGTGGATGAGAAATAGAAAGTTTACCTCTGGGATCACTCCATTGGCTCTACTCAACAGAGGCAGTGGAAACCAAGCTCAGGTGGTACAGTGCCAGGGTAGTTCTATGGGCTAGGCTTGTAAAGGTTCCAGGGCCATTAGCCTAGTACACATCTATGAACATTTGGTCAGCCAGAGGCCCTTGACATCAGAGAAATAAATGTAAAAAATGAGTGGTCCCAGGAGTGATCCCTGGGGACTTGACTTTTGACTGGCCTTTTTGTAGAGGTGGACACCTGAGTTTTAACTTCCTGGGTCCTGTCTGTGAGACAGCTGGCTAGCCACTGGATGGCATAAGGGTTTATACCGAACCTCTTTAGTTTTTTAACATTACCCAATTTTTGAGGTATTATCAAATGCCTTGGCAAGGTTGGCAGTGCGAGCTGTTTTGTCCTCCTCATTGCTTTGGTAACCACCTCTAAGTCCAAAGGTTGAGTAGGCATGACCTGCCCTTGATGAAACCAAGTAAGGTTGGGTCCAGTGCCTGGAGGTTTTCTATGTCATTTATTGATCATTTCTATGATTCTTTCCATGACTTTGCATATGAGATTAGTGAGACGTCTGGGTATGTAATTTCCAGGTTCTGTAGATGGCCCACCTTTGTGCAGAAGGATGACTGTTGTTGTTCTCCATTTTTGAGGCACAAAGCCTGTTTTGGAGGTTATGGTTAAGTAGGGTCTGATAAGTCATGTTTCATGCTATTTAGAAGGCATCCTCTGATATTTACAGGACCCACTGATGCAGTGCTATTGGCCTTAGAGCATTGAGGACCTATTCCCTAGTGATAGTGGGTGGATTTATATTTGACTATATTTCCTGAGGGGATGTTGGGGGAGGGATAAATTTAGAGGTGAATTTATCTGCCAGTAGGTTTGCTATATCGTCTGACTCAGTATAGATGGCTCCATTAACAACTGGCTCTGCACATAGTTGTGTATTGCCTCTGAGGTTGCAGACCTAGCTAAAGAATGCCTTGTGGTTGACTTTGGCCTGGGAGGCCAAATTTGCCTTTGGTAAACTTTATTTGTCCTTTGAGCTGTTTTAGTTTGAGAGTGCTTTTATCCTGCTGGATGCTACACCTCCTAATTTTTGCCCTGATTTTCTTCCTACTGTTCTACAGCCTTTTGATGTGATTCTACCAGGGCAGTTTGTTTTTCTGAGTTAGTTCTGGTGGGTTACAGCTACCTCGGTGCAACTATAAACATACTTGACTTTTGTATAGGGTTTCTGTAAACCGTTCATGTAGGCAGCAGTGTTCTTGGTGTTGTGTGGGCTTGAAATTTGCCAGGTTATCACTTAATAGTCATAAGTTGGACTTAGTAGCTCCTGAACATTCCAGGGTTAGCTGGGGTTCCGGGTTTTATTTTTGCTTCAGAGGTCACCATTTTGTGGTTGGTCCTTGTGACAATGGAGGTACTGCCAGCACAGCTATCTGAAATTTTGTAAATAATTTTGTCATTTGTGAATATCAACATGATGGGTACAGAATATTTGTGTTACAAATGTATTAGAACTGTATGTCATGTGTATATCAAAGTGCTTGAAATATAACTACAGCATGCCCTACTAGAAAATAACAGAAATGTACATGGACTATGGTAACTGTTTAAATTTATGTTTAACAGTGGAAACTGGAATACAGGAGGTAACTTAAGAAAAAATAACTGAAATTAAATTACTTTGTGGCCAGGTCATAAAAAGGTGTTCTCTGTCAGTTGCAGTGTAGCAGCAGACACAGTGTTTGTATTGGGGAGCTTTCTGTATTGTCTTTAAATATGGAGGAATGTAAATTGTTTTATGACTTCCATCATCTGCTAAAAGATCTGAGGTCCTATGTATTTTCACAGGTAGATGCTAAATGCTGCCATCAATGGTTGTGTTTGGGGCCTGTGAACTAGGAGTCAGATGACAAGCAATGATGTCATTCTGCAAGTTATCCCAGCAGCAGTATTTGAGATATTAATTTGGGAAGTCTCTTGGTGAGGGACAGCATTCTGTATTCTGTCTTGGACATGACAGCATCAAGATGCATTCACACATTTACCTTGCTCAGAGTAAGAAACGGTATAAGATATAGTCAGGAATATAGCAGCATTTGGTTTAGATATTTTTTCTTTATTTGAGATTGTCCTGCAATGTTTTAAATATTAGCTGTGATTTGAACTCTATCACTGTAAAAATATACTGTTTTCTTTATTTATTATTAAGAGTATTTAAACCTTTCATTGCGACTGATCTGTCCTGTGACATTGAAGATGTCCTTCTATTCTCATGTTGCAGTATTCTTACTGTGGGATCCTCTGCCTCAGGCAATGTGAACGTCTTGCTCCTATACAAAAGCTTAAACCTGGTTGCTGCTGGTGTGTGGGACATCACACGTAGGGCCATAAACCAGAGGCCTTAGATGTGATGTCTGCATGTACAGACCTCAGAATTTTTCTGCCACAGTCGAAATTCAGCTCTATCGTTTCGCTCCTCTCCTTCACGACACCTAAAGCGAAGTATCCCATTGTGGAATTATTTATATTTTTGCTTGAGCTTGGTTTGTTGGTCTGTTCTTAGCCAATGTCCACTAAGAAATGTAAATTCAAATGTGGACGTCAAATCCCGCATAAAGACTCCCATGACTGTTGTGTACTTTGTTTAGGCCAGGAACACTATCCTACCTCCTGCTCCATCTGAAGTTAACATTAAGAATAGTTCCAGAGTTGGCCACCCAGGTGGAACTGCTGATAAAAAAGGCCAAATTTCAAGGCCTACCACCACTGCCCCTCCTACGTCAGCCTGCCAACCACAGATATAGGGGTTGAGGGATGTCAGCTAGAGCCTTCTACTTCGGCACCTACCCTTGAGGAAGCTGCATCCGAAGTACTGGCTGGCACGTCCGCGGAGGTAACAGGTGACCACTTCTGATCCAGGATTGCGATCCTTCCTCTTTAGGACAATCCCTGAAACTAGGCCCACAGCTTCTCCTAAAGTAACTCCCTTAAAAAAGGAGACAAAAGACAAAACATGTGTCTGCTTCTTCAGAGGGACAACCAGACTGACTGTCCTTGATTCAGGCCTTCATGGCCCTCGGCCTACTCTACTCTCACTATACCTGTACTTAGTCCAAGACCTGCCACAGCCATGTATATCCTTCCTTCCATTTTTCAGGAAGAAGAAGCCTAATCCTCTTCCTCTGAGTCACACGTACTCATCCCAAATAGCCTCCCCCTTGGAGTATTACCCCTCTGATGAGGATTCCATAGAGGGAGACTCCCCTCCAGAGGACATCACATTTGGAGACACTATCAAAAATGAGGGAGTATTTTAAATGAGATACTACCCAAATGACAGAAACTCAAAAAAGGTATTTTGAGCTGCTGCTGGTTGAATCACCCTCGCCATCCGCCATCTGTCAGGTGATTCCTGCATACTTAGATGCATTTGCATCAGTCTCAAAAAAAAACCCTGACTCTCAACCACCTGCTCCCAAGAGACCTGATAGTTTCTACAAGGTCCCTGATGACCATAAATTTCTACTGAAAGCCCAATTGGCAGACCCCACAGTGATGGCTGTAGCCCCAGACAAATAGTCCAGACTTATCCATTCTCGTCGCTCCTACCCTCAGACAAGGATAGCAAGGTAATGGACAGGCTAGGTAAGATGATAAACACTTCCACCCTAGCTTTTAAGGCGGTTTAATTACCAAACTCATATGGTAAACTATGCCCTGGATTTGGTATCCCAGGCTACAGTCCTACTGTCCTCCTTGCCTGATCTTCCTAATAAGACAAAAATAGAATCTAAACTGTCCCTGGCATCTCAAGTTACTAGGCACTCTTAGATGCAGTTATGATGCAGCAGAGGCCTCTGCTAGATTTGCTGCATCTGTGCTACACATATGCTCAAGGCTTAGGCTCCAGACACTGCCTGAAGACTTTAAAACCAAAATTCTGGATGCCCCACTAGATCATAATCTTCTGTTTGGAAAACAGTCTGCAGAACTGCTTAAGAACCTACAGGAGAAGAGTAAGGAACTTCAAGATATTAAACACTTACTTGTCACCCCAATACCCAATACCCAGAGTATTACAGGAATTACCCCTGGTAAGACTACCTATGTCAGAAGAGCCCCCACCACTGCCACCCCCCTCATCTTCCAGACCTAGGAAAGGGACTAGGGGGCAATCCTTCTCTTCTAGGACAGCCCCTTCTCAGCCCACCCACAGTCAGCCCTTTCAGGACAGAAATAATAACAATGCGTCACTGCCTCGACCACCTGCACTTCTCATCCCATTTCTGCTAGTCTGCCCCTCTGGAAAGAAATCACCTCAGACTGTTGGGTTCTGGCAGTGGTGGAAAAAGGATCTTTCCCATCTTGGCAGGAAAAACCCACACCACAGGGCATTCCCTTTCCACCCAAGAACCAACTCCCCCTAATTTCTCACATTATCCTTGATCATCTGGCTCAGGGAACCATAGAACCTGTTCCACCAGAACAAGAAGGAAAGGGTTTCTACTCCAGCCCATTTCTGGTACCAAAAAAGGACTGCCCATGGAGGCCAATCCTGGGTTTATCTTTCCTAAACCTCTTTCTGAAAGTGCCTTCCTTCAGGATGCTGTCTCTCCAGTACTTCCATTATTGACACCCAAGGCATTCATGGCCACTTTGGACCTGAAAGAGGCTTACCTCCACATTCCTATACATACCAACCACAGGAAGTACCAACATTTTGCTGGACCCTGTTCACACTTTCAGTTTGCTGCCTTGCCCTGTGGTTTATCCACTGCACCAAGGGTCTTCAAGTGCCTAGCTCCAGCCATAGCCTACTGCAGGACCAAGGACATTCAAATCTATCCGTACCTGGATGACCTTCTCATTCTTGCAAAAGAGAAAGGCACCCACAGAAATAATCTACAGTTCTCCATGTTTCTGCTACTGGGGTTGGAATTCACATTCAACTTTACCAAATCATCCCACTCCCCAGACCAAGAAAAAAAATCTTCCTGGGATGCAGGATTCGGACAGACCTGTTTTGAAGGCCTTCCTCCCTCAGGGCAAAGTGACTTCCCTGATCAGTCACTTCCAAGACCTTCTCCATGTCGACCACCTGTCTACCAGACATTTCATGCACCTACCGGGCCTTATGACAGCCACAATACCTATGTTGCCACTAGCCAGGATGCACATGAGGAAATTACAGTGGTATCTAAAAAAATGTGTGGTCCCAACACAGCCACCCTCTAGACTTCCAAATACCCTTCCTACCTTGCTTAAAAACAGAACTGAAGTGGTGGATTCAAGAGATACAACTGAATCTAGGTTTACCCCTTCAACCCACTACATAAACACACATGCCTCAGATCTGGGCTGAGGAGCTACCATGAATGGCCTCAAAGTGCAAGCCCTCTGGCAAGCATCCCTCCTGAAAAAACACATGTACATAAGGGAGATAACAGCAGTTCACTTAGCCCTGAAGGCCGTTCTCCCTCTCTTACAACCAGGCCCCCTTCAAATCCTCACAGACAACATCACTGTTATGTGGTACATCAACAAACTAGAGGGGATCACATCTTACCTTAACTGCAGGCTAGCAGTGCAAATTTGGGAATTAGCCTCATGGAACAACATATCTCTGCAGGCAGTCTACATCCCGTCCCAGGGCAACCACCAAGCAGATGCTCTCAGCAGATCATTCTCTCTGCATCATGAGTGGATGTTACACAGAGAACTATTCCTAGACATTGTTCACCAGTGGGGCACACCACAGATAGATTTATTTGCCTCCCCCCAAAACAGGCAGTTGAGGAACATTTGTACCAAGGATCCCTCCCCTCTAGCTTGGAGAGTGGACGCCTACACCATCTCATGGGAGGGATTGTTTCTGTATGCCTTCCCGCCCTTTCCTGTTATTCAGATAGTCCTCCTGAAGGTCAGGAGGGACATACCAAAAATCTTGCTGGTGACTCCCTATTGGCCAAGGCAGCATTGGTTCTCCCTTCTTCAATCCCTCACCAAGGGCAATCATCACAAGTTGCTCCACAAGGTGGACCTGCTCACACAACAGTAGGGAACTCTCATCCATCTGCACCTGGAGATGATGTGCTCAACCCTCTGGGTAATAAACTTTTAGACCCCTTCAGACACTGCTACACCGAGGACGTGCTATCTAGCCTGCAGGAGGCCAGGAAACCCAACACAAGGAGGTCCTATATTTCCAAATGGGAAAGCTTCTCTAAATGGTGTCTCTGAAGACATAGGGATCCCTTTCAGGCGGATGTTCCTCTAGTCTTAACCTGTATGTGTGAGCTCATAAAGGCAGACCTTTCATACTTTTCAGTGAAAGTTCAGTTATCTACCATCTTTGCATGCTTACACTTGGACCCTCATCTTTTCACCAGGTTGGATGTTAAATTATTTTTGAAAGGGGTCCTGCACATAAGACCACCAAGGAAGTCTATCCCACTGCCTTGGGACCTAAATTATTTTCTGAAAAAACTTACACTGGCCCCCTTTGAGCCAGCCAACTCTGCATCCTTGCAGATGTGCACATGAAAAACTGTACTGTTGGTAGTCCTCACCTCAGCCAGAAGGGTCTCTGAATTGCAGGTGCTCATGGCATACCCTCCCTACACTATCTTCTACAAAGACCGGGTGACCCTATGCACCAACCCCTCCTTCATGCCCAAAGTAGTCAACGAGCTATCACTAAATCAGTCCATTCACTTACCCACCTTCTTAAATGACAGTAAGAGAATACTGCACTCCTTTGATGTCCACAGGCAGTTAAGGTTTTACTTGGACAAAACCAAGACCATTAGGAAATCTAATCAACTTTGTGTCCTTCCATCCCAGGTCTCTGGGCAAGGCAGTATCCAAACAAGCTATTTCCTGCTGGTTTAGGAGGACTTTCTGCTTCTGTTATTCATACCACGGAAGGGACTTGCTTCAGGGGGTCGAGGCACACTCTACTAGACAGTAGCCTCTTCTAGGGCCTTCCTCCAAGGCCTAGATGCAATTTCCATCCTTGAGGCAGCCACCTGGTCCACTATACATACCCTTTACCAAGCATTACAAACTGGACCATATCTCCAGAGCAGGTTTCACAAGGGCAATCGTGCAAGGATTTCTGGAGTGTGCTAACTCTACCTCCACCCTTCCTGCCTAAGCTGCGATACTCTCCCACAGTAAGAAAACTACAACATGAGAATCGAAGGGCATAGTATAGTTGTGTAAAATCTTGCCATATAACCATAGATGTCCTTCTCTTCCATGATGTCCTTCAAGGATGCATCTGCAGTCATCACATATGGGTTGTCCTGCCTCAGGCAGCCCTTCGGTCGGCCGGATTCCAAAGTCTGGGTCTGTCCTCGGCTGATGTCGCACTTTCCCCGACGTCAGAGCGTCTGGGGTATAAAAGCATCAGCCGATGCCATTTTCCTCAGTCTTTCTTGCCGCATGGTGCCTGAAGCAGAAGCAGTTGGCAAGTGCCAGTCGGCCAGCTCCTGAGATTCAGCTACCGAAGACTTCGAAAAAGCTAAGCACCCTGTTGGGGACTCTTTCTTGCCTCAGCCAATGTCAGATAGTTAATAATTGTTAACTTTGTGGGAAACAAATACCTCATAAGGATTTCCACTCTTACTGCCTCCCCTGCCTAGGCTCCAGACCACGACGTCTCGGCCTGTTCAGCCTGTGCTTCCTTCAACCGACGAACTCTTAGACGTCGGTCGGAGTTTGCAGAGGAATTCTTTGGGGCTAGTTTTGCTTACAAGATGCCGTCGGAGACTCCGACTTCGCATTTAGTCAAGAAACGGAAAGACAAGGACCGACACACGCGGGCCGCGGTTTCGGCTGAAACCATGGTCAGGCCTACCACGAGTGTCTCTGTCTCGGCTGAAACGGAGTCCTTGGTACTTCAGATTACCGAAACCACACAACCGACTACCTCGGTCCCGGAGGCCCCGGCCGAGTCTGTTATTGAATTACCTACTGAAACTGGTGTCCAGGAACCTTCCGACACCATTCCTTTAGACAAGTCTACTCCTGCACGTGGTGCAGCCAGACCTCCTGCATCCATGTCCTTTAAGGGCTTTCTCTAGGGCTAAAACTGCTAAACTTACTAAAGCTTTGCCTCCCAAGGTTACCTCTGAGACCTTCTACTGGCTCACAGATTCTTAGCTTAGCAGAGGATCTTATCTCCTTAATTAGAGGTTCTCAACCTCATCCGGACAGGGGCTCTCAACCATCTCCCAGACAAAAGGCCCAGGGTTGAGCCCTCTGACCCCCACTCCTCAGATGAGTCCACTGATGGCTCTACTCTGTCAGACCACCAGGAGGAGGCTTATTCGGCCTACGAGGATTCTGATGCTGAAGAATCTATTCCCTCGGCCTCCCCTCCTGAAGAGTTTTCCTTTGGAGAGACATTACACTTTGAGAGAACATTTTCAATGGCAGGGTCAGGAACTCTCTGATTCTAGAAAGAGATTAAGGACCTTTTTACATTTACCTCAGCATAGGCCTTTAGCTATACCTCCTGTTTTGAATGTCATTGATGATGTGTACTCTGATGCTAGTACAGCCCCTGACTCTCTCCCGGCTCCTGCCAAACCTGATGGGTATTACAGGGTCCCAGACTCGCATCTACACCTGTACAAGGCCCACTCTGCTGATCCAGAAACTATTTCCCAGGGCCCAAAAGGGGTTGCAGCTGCCACTGCTAGAAATCCTCTTCTCTCTGAAAGGGAGTCCAGAGCTTTAGAGAGATGGGGTAAGAAAGTGTATACTTCCGCAACTCTTTCCATGAGGGCATTAAATTGTCAATTTCATATGATACAGTACCAAGAGTATTTGTTAGATGAATTGCATAAGAAACTGTCTTCTGAACCCCCTTGATCGCAAATCCCTTCAGGATCTGGTACATAACTCCCAGCAGGTTAGTAACCATTTCTTGCAGTGTGGTTATGATGCATTGGAAGCTTCATGTAGGTCAGCTATGACGGGTGCAGTTATACGTAGGCATGCCTGGCTGAAGGAACATTCTCTGCCAGACCATGTTAAAGCTAAGCTTTTGGATGCTCCTATGGAAAAGCAAAAATTATTTGGTTCCACGGCTCAAGAGGTCTTAAAGAAATTTGAAGAAAAGGCAAAATCTGTGCAAACAGTCAAAGACTTCCTGCAAGTCCAACCACCGAGATTCAGCAGAAATTGGCCTACTAAGAATTGGTCCTTTCCGGACTCAGACAGATCTCAGAGAGGCAGGAATAGGCGTGCCAGAGGTAGAGGGCAAGCTAGAGGCTCCTACAGAGGCAGTCAATGGCAGCCTCCCAACCAGAGAGGTAGTGCAGGAACTACAACTGCTACACCAGGACAGACTCAATGACTTTTTGACTCTGCCGACCAGGGCTCAATTAGAAGCACCTTTGGGCGGAAAGCTTTCTTTATTTTCAAAAAATTGGCACAGTATTACAAGGGACACATGGACACTGCAAATAACAGACAAAGGATACAGGTTCCATTTTCACACATTGCCAAAAAGAAAAGGCATGCCAGACCTGCCACCAAATCAGAGGCCAGAGGCTTTGAAACAAATATCCAACTTAATACAAATGAAAGCTATAGAAAAGGTACCTCTTTCAGAACAAGGCCAAGGATTTTACTCCAGATTATTCCTTGTTCCAAGAAAAGGAAATCAATGGAGGCCTATTCTCGACTTGTCCGCACTGAATACTTACCTCATTGTGCCAAAATTCAAAATGCTGACTCTACAGCAACTCCTTCCCATGCTGGGCAAGGGGTCTTGGCTGGTGACTCTAGACCTCAAGGAGGCATACCTGCATGTCCCTATCAGACAAAGTTGCAGAAGACACCTCAGATTTCTTGCAGGGTCCGAGCATTATCAATTCTCAGCATTGCCCTTTGGCTTATCTACTGCGCCCAGAGTATTCACGAAATGCCTGGCATCAGTAATTGCACACTGCAGACTTCAGGGGTTTCAAATTTACCCATATCTGGATGAATGCCTTATACAAGCGGACAGCAAGCAAACTTTGTTAAAGGACTTGGATTATGCCATCCACCTACTGCAGGCCTTGGGATATACAGTCAACATCCAGAAATCAAGACTTGTTCCATCCCAAAGAATAACTTTTCTGGGTGCGGATCTAGACACTACCACCCAAATGGCCTTTCTCACAGAAGAAAATCAAAAACAACTACCGAATTACTTCAAGAATCTGACAAGACAAACTCAGCTGACTGCAAGGAAAATCCTGCAGGCCCTGGGTTACATGGCATCTTGCATTCTTCTTACTCCACAAGCAAGGCTGCATATGAGAAAATTACAATGGTACCTAAGGAGTTTATGGACTCAACACAGTCACAGCTTAGAAACTTTGATCCCACTCATTCCATGCCTTCAAAAGGAATTTCTGTGGTGGGCTCAAGCCTGCCAGTCGAACAGCGGGTTGCCCTTCAGCAAGCCAAGAGCCAACCAAACCATCACTACGGACGCTTCAGAACAAGGTTGGGGAGCACACATGGAGGGCAGATGTATCCAAGGGCTATGGTCACAAAGAGAGCTGCGCATGCACATAAACCAAAAGGAAATGCTGGCAGTGATGCACGCAATCGAGGCCTTCAAACTTTTTCTTCATCAAGGCCACCTACTCATAAGGACAGACAACACCACAGTCATGTACATAAACAAGCAAGGAGGCACCCATTCCTACCCTCTTTGCAGACTGGCAATGAATCTATGGGAACTTTCCTTGACTATACAGCTGCAGTCCCAGTTCGTGCCAGGGAAAGACAATATACTGGCAGACAGCTTAAGCAGAAATACCATGGATGCACATGAATGGATGCTGCACCCAGACATCTTCTTACTCAACACAATCATGGGGAAGGCCGGACATAGATCTGTTCGCCTCCCCCCACAATCATCAACTGAAGAAATTCTGCTCAAGGACATACCACCCACAAGCATGGAAAGTGGACGCTCTCTCTTTCAGCTGGAAAGCTCTAACAGTGTATGCTTTTCCACCTCTCCCATTAATGACCAAGGTCTTACTGAAGATCAGGACAGAGCAGCCCAGAGTGATTCTGATAGCTCCAAACTGGCCAAGACAGCACTGGTACCCACTGTTAAAGAGCATGTCACAGACGAAACCGTGGCCTCTCCCCTATGGCCACTTCTACTGACGCAGCACAATTTCAAGACTCTGCATTCCAACCTGAAAACCTTGCAGCTAACTGCCTGGAAAATACCATGACTCCTCCTCAGGATAAGCTATCCCAGAGAGTGAAGGATATTATTATGGAAGCTCGCCGGCCTTCCACAAGGAAGGCATATTCAGCAAAATGGAAAAGATTTCACACTTGGAACACAACAAAGGGCCTAGATGTGACGGTGATGAACATGGCACATATACTGGAATATTTGGCAGAATTGTTCCACAACGGCCTGTCTTCTTCCATTAAGATACATGCCTCAGAAATTTCAGCAGAATACAATGTTAATCCACCTGTCTTCTCTCATCCTCTCCTGAGACCGTTTCTAAGAGGAATCAAAAACATCAATCCTCCAAGGAAACCACCTCTACCTACTTGGGACCTTAACTTCGTGTTGGAAAAACTAACACTTCCTCCCTTTGAACCAGCAGCATCGACAGATCTACAGTTTCTGTCTTGGAAAACTGCCTTCCTTCTGGCCATAACCTCAGCAAGAAGAGTATCTGAGTTACAAGCTCTAATGGCAGTACAGCCATTTCTTATCTTTCATCAGGACAGAGTTTCTTTGAGAACCAATCCTACATTTATGCCAAAGGTGGTATCCAGGGTATCTTTGAACCAAGCTATTCACTTGCCTACATTCTTCCCACAACCACAAAATAAAGGGGAGAAACTTCTGCACACCCTGGACATACACAGACAGTTGCGCTACTACTTGGACAGAACTAGAAGTTACAGAAAGACTGACCAGCTGGTTGTAGCATATGCTGCTGGGGCACAAGGAAAAGCAATTTCCAAACAGACAATTTCAAAATGGATAGGAAATTGCATTCGTTTTTGTTACTCCTTTCATGGAAAAACTGTGCCAGCTAACATTAGACCTCATTCCACGAGAGCCACAGCCACCACCACAGCCTTCCTAAGAGGGGTGGCTACCAAGGACTTTTTAGAAGCTGCTACATGGAGCTCCTTGCATACATTTGCCAAGCATTACAGTTTACCTTTATACTCCAGATCCAGAGCAGGCTTTGCTACGGCAGTCCTGCAGGGTATCTTAGCTACACCATCCTTTACTTAGTACCTCCACCCCCAGATTGGCTATGGTATTCTACCCATATGTGATGACTGCAGATGCATCCTTGAAGGACATAGTACAGTTTTGTACCTACCATAAATGTAGATGTCCGATAGGTATGCATCTGCAGTCAGGTTTACCTCCCTCCTTCCCTCTGTGGTATACTTCTTGGGTACTTACCCCTCTTATAGCTAGCTGGGGGGATCTATTATGGTGTATTTGTTTTTTATAGTACTGTGCATGCTTGGATTTGTTTTTGCAATGCATATCTCCAAATTTTAGCCTTCCTTAGAGGGCACCTGGCATCTGGGGCAAGAAAAACTGAGGAAAATGGCGTCGGCTGATGCTTTTATACCCCAGACGCTCTGACGTCGGGGAAAGTGTGACATCAGCCGAGGCCAGACCCAGACTTTGGAATCCGGCCGACCGAAGGGCTGCCTGAGGCAGGACAACCCATATGTGATGACTGCAGATGCATACCTATCGGACATCTACATTTATGGTAGGTACAAAACTGTACTTTTCACTGTTGCAGTCATTACATTTGGGTAATCTGCTGGCAGGTTGCCCTCAGTCGGCCTGAATTCCAAAGTTTTGGGTCCTGTGTCAGTTGCTGTCTCCTCTTCCATGACGTCAGGTCGTCAGGGCTATAAAACATGCAGCCGACACCATTTTCTTTAGTCTTTCTTGCCGGGTGGTGCCCAAAGCAGAAGCATTTCGCAAGTGCCGGTCGGCCAACTACTGAAATATTCATTTGAGTTTCAGGACCAAAGTCTTCACTAAAGCTAAGTGCCCCGTTGGGGAAACTTTTTTCTTGCTCTTTACCAATATCAGAAAAAGTTAATAATTGTATTACTTGTGGGAAGCAAATACCTCATAAGGATTTCCATTTATACTGTATTCCTTGCCTAGGCCCTGATCACAACGTGCCTGGCTGTCAGTTTTGTAATGGATTTAACCAACGCACTATTAAGCGTCTGTATATTTTTGCATCAAAGTATTTTAGAAACTAGATTTAACTACCTAGAAATGTCATCTGATAGCAGTCAGACTACCAGAGTACATAAAAAAAGCAAAAAAAAGGACAGAGAAAGGCAGTCGAGATCCAAAACAGACAACGAAGCTTCTCCTAAGCCAGTTGCCGGTTCACCGGTACTCAGTGAGGTGCTTTCGCAGCCCCTGATACCTGCTACCTTCAAGTCGCAGGCCTCTACTGACACCCATTTGGAGTCCGGCATGCCACAAGATACTCAAGGTATTGGACTGATGGATGTATCTCCCTCTGATGGGTCCGGAGCCGTTGAGCAGGCACTGGCTTCTGAGGGTGTATTCAGACGTCAACATTTGTATATCAAACCGACGACAGCTGCAAAACCAAAGACAAAAGCAATTTCTAAAACTAAAATACCGATGCATGAGCCACATGCACAGGCCTCCTATGCCTAAAAAACAGATGATCAAAATGGCTGAAGACCTTATTACCTTTATCAGGGGTAGCCATCCCCCTCCAGATAAGAGGCCTAGGCAAGACGCTGATTATGAATCTTCAGATCAGGTTTCTGTTTCTTCTGATCAGGAATTATCTATACATCCCTATGAGGATTCTGATGCTGAGGAGTCTATTCCATCTGCATTTCCTCCTGAGGATTATTCATTTGGAGAAACCTTGCATACTTTGAGGGAGCATTTTCACTGGGAGAGTCAAGACTTCTCAATCAAAAAAAGAGGCTCGGGGATTTCCTTCTCCCTCAGCACAGTCCTTTAGCCATTCCCCCTGTTTTAGACATTGTGGATTATGTATTTTTGGAGTTCTTCTTGACCCCTGACTCCTTACCTCTGGCTCCCAGTAAGCCTGACAATATTACAGGGTCCCTGACTCGCATACATTTTTATTTAGAAACCCTGCTGCTGATCCTTAAACTATTTCACAGGGTCCAAAGGGAGTTAAGGCCTCAACAGCAAAAAATCCTACCCCCTCTGACAGAGATTCAAGGGCACTGGACAGATGGGGAAAAAGGGTTTGTACATATGCAATTGGGGCCTTAAACTGTCAATTTCATATGTTTAAGTACGAACAACATGTTATGGGATTGCTGAAAAAGAAAATGTCTAATTCAGAATGTGCAGAAAGTAAGGAATTGCAGGAATTATTGCATGCAGATGAACAAGTTGGAAAGCATACTTTGCAATGTGGTTTTTATTCCTTAGAGGCCTCCTGCAGGGCCGCAGTTACTGGATCTGTGATTAGGAGGCATGCCTGGGTAAAGGAACAAAATTTGCCTGATCATGTTAAAGCTAAATTGCTAGATGCACCTTTACAGCATGATTCTCTGTTTGGCATTAAAGCAGAAAAGGTTTTAAAGAAAATGGAAGACAAAGCTAAGGCTATGCAAACTGTTAAAGGCTTCTTACAAGTACAGCCACCAAGATTCAGTAGACACTGGCCTACAAAATATTGGTCCTTTCATGTGACAGACAGAGCTCAGAGGGGCAAATCTAGATGCCCTAAGGGTTCCAGATACAAGGCACAAGATTCATACAGGTCAAAGCAATGGGGCGCTTCCACCTCCAAATCTGGAGGAGATAAAGCACAAACCTACAGAAAGCAATCCCAATGACTTCCCTCTTCCTACACCAAGCACTTATCTTTTGGCAGCACCCATAGGGGGAAAATTAGCACTTTTTGCTCAAAATTGGCAGTTAATAACCCAGGACAAGTGGGTACTAAACATCGTATCACAGGGATACAGATTCCATTTCCACACACTGCCAATGGCAAATGGTTGGCCAGATCTGTCAAAAAATCAATGGGCAGAGGCACAGAAACAGGTTACGTCCCTCATGGATATGGGGGTCATTCAGACAGTACCAGAACAGGAAAAAGGGCAAGGTTTTTACTCAAGACTGTTCTTGGTACCCAAAAAGGACAAGGCCTGGCGGCCAATACTGGATTTATCGATTTTTTGAACACATACCTGGACATTCCAAAATTCAAAATGCTCACTTTGCAGCAGCTTCTGCCCATGCTGGGCAAGAATGCTTGGCTGGTGACTTTAGACTTAAAAAGGCATACCTGCATGTCCCAATAAGACAGTCATGCAGAAGATACATCAGATTCTAGGCTGGCGTAATGCATTACCAATTCTCTGCACTGCCCTTTGGCTTATCTACTGCACCCAGGGTCTTTACAAAGTGCTTGGCACCAGTAATTGCATTTTGCAGACAAAGAAGTATACAAATGTATCCTTACTTGGACGACTGTCTCATTCAAGCAGAGAACAAGGACACTCTTCTACGACACCTGGCGTTTGTTAAAGGGCTTCTAACATGCCTAGGGTACACAATAAACGAAAAGAAATCACAACTCTTACCCTCTCAAAAGATAACATTCCTGGGTGCAAGCTTGCATACAACTGCCCAGATGGCATACCTCACATTGGACAAAAAAGGCAACTGACTACTTACTTCAGACTGATGGCAAAAAAACAGTCTTCTGCAAGACAAATTCTGCAGGCTCTGGGCTTCATGGCATCCTGCATCCTACTGATTCCATATGCAAGACTGCATATGAGGAAACTTCAATGGTACCTAAAAAGTTTATGGAATCAACATTCACACAGTCTGGAAACAATGATTCCTCTCATCCCCTGCCTGCAACAGGAATTTCTATGGTAGGCAAAGGCCTGTCACCAAACCATGGGACGGCCCTTCACTCTACCCCCTGCCAGCCAAACCTTAACAGACACATCAGATTATGCCTGGGGGGCTCACATGGCAGGAAGATGCATTCAGGGCATATGTGTACCAAAACAAATGCATCTACATATCAACCAGAAAGAGATGCTAGCTGTTCAGAATGCCCTAACAGCCTTCAAGGACTTACTTCATCCAGGACAACTGCTGATAAAGATGGACAACACCACAGTCATGTGGTATATATACAAGCAAGGGGGCACACACTCATACTTCCTTTTCAGATTAGCCATGGCACTGTGGGACACTGCCTTGACCTAACAAATACATCTTCAAGCTCAATTCCTGCCAGGAAAACAGAACACTCTGGCAGACTATTTAAGCAGAAACCTTATGGATCCTCACGAGTGGAAACTAAATCCACAAGTCTTCAGCATAACAGAGAAATGGGGGAGCCCAGACATAGATCTATTTGCCTCTCCTCAAAATTATCAATTGAAAAGATTCTGCACAAGGACAGGCAAGCATGGAAAGTGGACGCCCTATCCTTCACTTGGAAAAACCTTGTCAGTTTACATCTTCCTTCCTCTGCCTCTTCTACCCAAGGTCCTCCTAAAAGTCGGACAAGAGAAGCCAAAGATGATATTAATTGCACCAGACTGGCCCTGCCAATACTGGTACTCAATCCTAAGGAACTTGTCTCAATACCCAGCTTGGACTTTGCCTCAAAGACCACGACTACTGTCCCAGCAAAACAATCAGATCCTGCACAATCAACTACAGACTCTGAACCTGGCAGCATGGCTAATCATGTAATCATACGAACGCCACCTCTCAGTAAAGCTGTGATGGATGTCATTTTGGAAGCCAGAAGGCCTAGTACTAGAAAATCTTGTGCTGGCAAATGGAAGAGATTCTGTGCTTGGAATCAAGCACAGGGAACTGATATAGCAGAACCACATATTCCTCCGGTATTACAATACTTAACTGAGATGCTTGACAAAGGCCTGTCTTTCTCATCAATCAAAATCCATGCCTCTGCCATTTCGGCTCATTACAATACAGAGCCACCAATCTTTTCTCATCATTTACTAAAGCAGTATCTTAGAGGAGCCAAAAACTTAAGGCCTCCTAGAAGATCACCATTACCTGCATGGGACCTCAATTATGTGTTGGAAAAGCTCAGCCTGCCTCCATTTGAACCAGCTGCTACCGCTGAGATAAAGTTCTTATCATGGAAGACCGCTGTGCTATTAGCAATTACTTCAGCAAGAAGAGTTTCAGAGCTACAGGCCCTCATGGCTGTAGAGCCATTTGTCATATTTTACCCAGACAGGGTGTTTCTGAGGACAAATCCTACTTTTATGCCTAAGGTGGTTTCCAGTGAACAGTTTATCTGCCAACTTTTTATCCAAATCCGCAGAACAAAGGGGAGAGAATTCTGAATTCCTTGGACGTACACAGATAGCCAAGATTCTACTGAGCAGGACAAAAGCTCTAAGAAATACTGAGCAATTACTAGTGTCATATGCTGCAGGATCAGAAGGAAAGGCCATCTCAAAGCAGACAGTTTCAAAGTGGATAAGCCACTGCATCCGTTTCTGCTACTTACACCATGATAAACCTGTGCCCAAGGTCATTAGGTTTCATTCCACCAGAGCTGCAGCTACTTCGGCAGCCTTTTTCAGAGGGTACCAACCAAAGACATTCTAGAGGCTGCTACTTGGAGCTCTGTTCACACCTTTACAAAGCATTACTATTTGCCTCTCTACTCTAAGTCCAGGGCAGGCTTTGCCGCTCCAGTGCTGCAGGGCCTTATAGCCGCACCTAATGCTGTTTAGCTCAAGCCTCCCAACCATAGCTTTGGGATTCTATCCAAATGTAATGACTGCAACAATGAAACGCGAAGAACATAGTACAGTTATGTAGACTTACATAAATGTAGATGTTAGTGTATTCACTGTTGCAGTCCAGGTTACACTCCCGCCATCTCCCTGTCATTCTACAGTTTCTTTCCTTCTCTATCTTCTACAACCTCTGTGGTGTATTTGCTTGTAGATGAAGGTAAAGTTTATATTGATGCATGTATGTAGATATATATATATTTCTACCTTTTTGGGGGCACCTGACATCGGGGGCAAGAAAAACTAAAGAAAATGGCGTCGGCTGCATGTTTTATACCCTCTGACCTGACGTCATGGAAGAGAAGACAGCAACCGACCCAGGACCCAAGACTTTGGAATTCAGGCCGACTTGAGGGCAACCTGCCAGCAGATTACCCAAATGTAATGACTGCAACAGTGAATACACTCGAACATCTACATTTATGGTAAGTGTACACAACTGTACTTTCTGAAATGTTTGTGCGAGTTAATTTCCACTGGCCTGTGTCTTGTTCCTCTTTAAGGTACATCTTGTTGCCATTTCAGCATGTCTACCCATGGATCCTTTTTGTTTTTGGTAAAACGATTTCTTAAAGAAGTTTTATATCTTAAGCCCCAAGAAAACATGTGGCTCCTTCCTGGGGTCTTAACTTTGTACTGGAAAAGTTAAGTTTCCCTTTAAACCAACGCATGAAGCTGATTTTAAGGTTCATTATGTCGAAGACTGTACTTAATTGCTGTGATACTTGTAAGAAGATTAGGAGTTGCAAGCTGTTATGGTGGATGAATCCCCATTTGGTCTTCTATAGCGACAGGGTCTCATTAAGAACAAATCCATCTTTTATACCCAAGTTTTGATTTTACTTTGAATCAAGCCATAAATCTCCGTGTTTTGTCTATCCCCTCAGAAGCAAAGAAAAGATTCAACATACTCTGGATATGCGTAGGCAGCACAGGTACAGCCCTGACGGAACAAAGTCCTTTAGAAAAACAGCTGTTTATTTTTTTATCATGGAACAAAGAAGGGACAGCTTGTGTCAAAACAGATTGTACGGTGGTTGTCTTCACTTATTCCCTTTTGTTATATCTACCTTGGAAAATCTGTTCCAGGCAGTATCAGGTTGCATTCTACTAGAAACTTGCATCTAGGATGGCATTCTGGAAAACTTAAAGAATTCTGTAGGTAGCAACATGGTACTTGGTACGTACTTTTACAGAGCATTGCAAACTGGATTCCTTTTCCAGGTCAAGGAATGGCTTTGCTAAGACTATTGGGTCTGAGTATGTGATACTATAAGCTCTGCAATGTTGTACATTTTTCTAATGTCTTTAATACAGTTAAAGAAGGCCTTGTGGTTATTTAACCTGTCTGGCTTTGGTTGATTTGATCAAGGCCCAGATTTCCTTTTAACGAGACTGTTTTTCCCACTTTGAAAATTAAATTTTGTTTTTGCATATAAATTTTTTTTTTATTTGTTATAGAGCCGGTTTGTATCAGAGTTTCTCCACAGAGGTTTAATTTTGAATTCTCCCACTTTATGAAGGGGCATTTAATGCCTCCTAGGGGAATGGTGTTTGGCTTAATACATAGGGAATTGTAGGAGTTGTGAACTGAGGAGGATATAGATGCGGTCCTATAACTAGTTTTTTATATAGTAAGGAGCTTTATTAATAGCAAGTTGGACTCTTGAGTTGTTCTGGGTCCTTATCTTCTCTGATAAGTCTGGAGAATTTAATTTATTTTATTTCATTTTAAGAATATGGAGACACCGCTGCCTTAAGTGCCTTTGTCTAATGTGATGGGCCTGAATGCATAATAGGCATTGATAGACTGCTTTATTTGGTCTTGTTGGTCTTGATCCGGATCTGTGATGAATCATGTATCACCTTTTTCCAGGGTAAAGGAGTGCTTGTAGGGTGTGGAGATGTCCTTCCTTAATCAACTGTTGCAGTATTCCTTATAATAGAGATATCCTGCAATGGATAGCTGTATGTCTGGCCAGCATACTGAAGCTTGGGCCCCTCCCAGAGATGCACATCAGGCACGTGTTCTACATCTGAGGTATAAGGTAAATAACACTCATGCGCATTAGCTGCCAGTTTGAAAGTGGCTTTTGAAATCGGTCCAAAGATCGTATGTTTCGTACATCTCTCGAAGCCTGGGGAAAATTAAGTATGTCATAGGGGACACTACCTTTTTCTTGTTTGTTTTATTGTAGGCATATGTCATCCAGAAAGGGGAAATGTGGGTATGGGAGGGAGGCAGATTCTCTATATAAGTAGACAAATAAGTGACTTTTTTGTTTAGGTGCAGATCACTACCATTAACAGTGTGATATTTACCAGCATTTGTTCCAAGACTCTCTGAAGCTGTTTTTCTTCCCTTTTTGTCAATTTAGAGAATCAGCAGTTAAAAATTACTTGCTCAAGGGACCATGGCTTATGAATCTGCCCACCTGGACATCTAGCCAGCTTTGAATGTCTAAAAAGTTACATCTGGAGATTACTGCTCTCCAGCCTCTGATGGAAGTCTCTATATGGTCAGATGAAGTGTCTGAGGAATGTCTAGCTGTCCTATTCCTATGTTGCAGTATTCTTGGTGTGGAATTTTCCCCCTAAGGCAACCCGTACATTGGCTCCTATACAAAAGCTTCAGGTTGGCTGTTGTAGTTGCATGGAACTTCACACGTAGGGCTATAAACCAGGGATCTTTAAATGTGATGTCTCCACACACACTGCTCAGAACATTTTAGTCGCAGATGACCATCACACTGTGTGCTTCGCTCTTTCACCGCAAGACGTCTGAAAGTGAAGTACCCCATTGAGGTTTTCTTCTTTAACCTCTAGCTAAAGCTTGGTTTGTTGTAGTAATCTTTAGCCGATGTCGGCAAAAAAAGGGCAAATGCCAATGTGGGTGCCAGATACCCCATAAAGACACGCATGACCGTTGCATTTTTTTGCTTAGGCTGGGAGTACGATCACAACACTTGCTCTGTCTGCCAATCTTTCATTCCAAAGACCCTACACAGCCGCCTGGCTGCACTTAATCTCTACTTAGAAAATCAACGACTTAAAAAAATTAGCACTCTGGATGCATCCCGTCTCGGAAGTCCCAACTGTGAACCTCTGTGAAAGAAGGCTAAGATTCCTAGGCCCTCTTCCTCTGCCGCTCTGCTTTCGGACGCCCTGCTAGCTACCGATTTAGGTGTTGAGGGACGTCCGACAGATCCATAGACTTCTACTGCAACCTTTGAGGAAGCCACTTCGTGGTTGACAACAAGCACGTCTCCGGAACTAACTCAGACATCGGCTACCGCCGAGGGTCGAGGAGGAACCAGACACAGCCGGGCCTCCAACCGGGATTCCTCCTCCTGACACAGCTACCCTTAGCCAGGCATCCGATTCCAGGCCTACGCCCAAGTCTACCCCAGTCAAAGAAGCAAAAAAAAACTAAACATCTGGCTACACCCGCCAAAGGCCTACCTGACTGGCAGTCCTTCACTTCATCTTTGATGCAAGCCTTTATGGCCTTCAGGCCATCAGCCTCTTCTCCATCTACTCTTCCTCTCAGCCCTAGGCCTGCCTCTGCCTCTTCTCTTCCTCCACCTACTCTCAAGTCAGGGAAGAAGAGCAAGAGACCTATTATTCATCTTCAGATGAATCTATGTCTTACACTTCCCAAATAGCCTTTCCTCAAGAGTATTATTCCCCAGATGAAGAATCCATTGAATGGTACCCCCTTCCAGAGGATACCACCTTTGAGGAAACCATAACCAAAATGAAGGAATACTTCAAAATACCTTTTTTGAGTATCGGACATTTGTGAGGTGTCCCATTTTGAACTATTGCAAGTGGAATCGCCTTGCCCTTCTGCTATTCCACCTGTCATTCCTGCCTATTTAGATGCCCTTTTCCTCCGCATCAAAGACACCAGATTCTCAACCACCTACCCCTAAGAGGCCAGACCGCTTCTACGGGGTGCCTGATTACCAGAAATTTCTAGTTAAACCTCCCCTGACAGATCCTGCTGTGATTGCCATTTCACCAGATAAACAATCCAAACTCCTCCTGTCTGCCTGTCTCTCTTACCTACGGACAAAGACAGCAAAACAATGGATAGAACTGAAAAGAACGTTTACACCTCTTCCACACTGGCCTTTAGAGCCATCAGCTCTCAAACCCATATGACCATATATGCTCTGGACTTGGTCTCTCAAGCCATTACTCTGCTGGCTGCTACTCCAGACTGCCCCACTAACTCTGACATCTCTTCCAAACTGTCTCTGGCTGCCCAAGTAGCCAGACACTCCATTAGATTCAGTTATGATGCTGCAGAGGCCTCTGCATGCTCTGCAGCATCGGCCACCGTACTCAGGAGATATTCCTGGCTTCGTCTGCAGCACTTACCAGAAGCCTTAGTCTAAAAATCTAAGATGCCCCTCTGGACCCTAATTTCCTGTTTGGTAAACAGTCAGCAGACCTATTTAAAAATCTGCAGGAAAAGAGTAAGGAATTGCAAGACCTCATGCATCTTCTGGTGTCCCCATATTCCTAAATATTACAGAAATTACCCTGCCAAAGCAACCTTTGTCAGAAGAAACACTGCTCCAGCTGGACGTATCTCTTCCAGACACAGAAGAGGGGCCAGAAGACAAACCCCTTCCAGACCAGCTGTCTCTCAGTCCCTCTCTAGACAGCCCTTTCCAGATAGAGGAAGCCCCAACAATGTGTGACTGTCTAGCCCTCCTTCCCCTTTTTGCCCGCCTCTCCCATTGCCTCCCCTTTTGGAAAACCATCACCACAGACAAATGGGTTCTGGCTATTATTCAGAAAGGATACTTCCTCTCCTCGAAAGAAAGGCCACCCTTAAGGGATGCCCCCTCCCCAAAAAAAAAAAATCAGACCCCTCTTCCCACAGATTCTGACAGACCTTCTGAACTTGGGCACCATAGAACCTGTCCCTCAAGGGCAGGAAGGAAAGGGCTTCTATTCAAGACTATTTCTGGTCCCTAAAAACGATGGACCATGGAGACGGATTCTAGATCTATCCTTCTTAAGCATATCCTTAAAAGTGCCCACCTTCAGAATGCTGTCCCTACCAAATTTGCTCCCTCTCATACCAGCCAAGGCTTTCATGGCCACACTCTACTTGAAAGAAATCTATTTGCACACACCCATTCTACCTTCCCACAGAAAATTCTTGCATTTTTCTGGACCCTCCCCTCATTTCCAATTTACTGCATTGCCCTTTGATTTGTCTACTTCCCCCTCACAGGACAGCAAACAAGCAGACCTTCTCAACAGGGCATCCTCTCCAAATCACGAATGGATGCTGGACAGAAATGTCTTTTTCTAGATATCGTCCACCGGTGGAGCACAAGAGTAGATTTGTTTGCCCCCCCCCCTCCAGAACAGACAACTGCAGGCCTTCTGCTCCAAGACCTCTACTCTCCACTAGCTTGGAGAGTAGACACGTTCAGCATTTCATAGAAGGGAAGGTTTCTATATGTCTTTCCTCCCTTCCCAATAATTCAAAAAATCCTCCTGAAAATCAGGAGAGAAAAAACAGAAATCTTGTTTGTGACCCCCTACTGGCCAAGGCAGATGTTCTTCGTGTTTCACTGTTGCAGTCATTACATTTGGGTAATCTGCTGGCAGTTTGCCCTCAGTCGGCCTGAATTCCAAAGTCTTGGGTCCTGGGTCGGTTCCTGTCTCCTCTTCCATGACGTCAGGTCGTCAGGGGTATAAAACATGCAGCCGACGCTATTTTCTTTAGTCTTTCTTGCCGCGAGGTGCCCGAAGCAGAAGCATTTCGCAAGTGCCGGTCGGTGGATTACTGAAATATTCAAGTTTGAGTTTCAGAACTGAAGTCTTCACTAAAGCCAAGTACCCCGTTGGGGAAACTTTTTTTTTTTCTTGCTTTTTACCGATGTCAGAAAAAATTAATAATTGTATTACTTGTGGGAAGCAAATGCCTCATTAAGGATTTCCATTTATACTGTATTCCTTGCCTAGGCCCTGATCACAACGTGCCTGGCTGTCTGTTTTGTGCTAGATTTAACCAACGCACTATTAAGCGTCTGTATATTTTTGCATCAAAGTATTTTGGAAACAGATTGAACTACCCAGAAATGTTGTCTGATAGTAGTCAGACTACCAGAGTACATAAAACGCAAAGAAAAGGACAGAGAAAGGCAGTCTAGATCCAAAACCGACGACTAAGCTTCTCCAAAGCCAGTCGCGGGTTCGCCGGTACTCCAGTGAGGCGCTTTCACAGCCCCTGATGCCCACTACCTTCGAGTCGCAGGCCTCTATCGACACCCATGTGGAGTCAGGCATGCCGCAAGATACTTAAGGTATTGGACTGGCGAATGTATCTCCTTCGGATGGG